>NW_017673888.1:10059-70518 GCF_001879085.1 Nicotiana attenuata | reverse complement strand
TGTCTCGATTGCGTTGTACGAAGCCGCTCCTGAATCACTTTCACCTTGTCCAAGGCATCCTGTACAAAGTCTGTACCCAAAAGCCTAGCCTCGCCCGGCTCAAACCAACCAACTGGAGATCTACACCGTCTCCCATATAAAGCCTCATATGGAGCCATCTGAATACTCGACTGATAACTGTTGTTATATGAAAACTCCGCGAGCGGTAAAAACTGATCCCATGAACCTCCAAACCAATGACACAAGCACGCAACATGTCATCCAATATCTGAGTAGTGAGCTCGGACTGCCCATCCGTCTGAGGGTGAAAACTGTGCTCAACTCAACCTGAGTACCCAACTCTCGCTGCACGACTCTCGAAAATTGCAAAGTGAACTGAGTACATCTATCTGAAATAATGGAAACTGGGACACCATGCAGGCGAACAATCTCTCGGATATAAATCTCTGCTAACCGCTCTGAAGAATAGGTAGTACACACAGGAATGAAGTGCGTGGACTTGGTCAGCCGATCCACAATCACCCAAATAGCATTGAACTTCCTCAAGTCCGTGGGAGTCCAACTACAAAATCCATGGTGATCTGCTGCTACTTCCACTCTGAATATCTAGATGCTGAAGCAAGCCACCCGGTCTCTGATGCTCATATTTCACCTGATGACAATTGAGACACCGAGCTACAAATCCCATAATATCCTTCTTTATTCTCCTCCACCAGTAATGCTGCCTCAAATCCTGATACATCTTCGCGGCACCCGGATGGATGGAATACCGCGAGTTGTGGGCCTCCTCCAGAATCAACTCCGGAAGCCCATCTACATTGGGCACACATATCCGGCTCTGCATCCTCAATACCCATCCTCACCAATAGCCACATCTCTGGCATCGTCGTGTTGAACTTTGTCCTTGAGAACAAGCAAATGAGAATCATCATACTGGCGCTCTCTGATGCGATCAAACAAGGAAGACCGAGAAACCACACAAGCTAAGACCCGACCGGGCTCCGAAATATCCAACCTCACAAACAGATTGGTCAAGGCCTGAATATTAACCACAAGAGGCCTCTCCCCAACAGGAATATATACCAAACTGCCCATACTCACTGCCTTCCTACTCAAAGCATCGGCCACTACATTGGCCTTCCCCGGATGGTACAAGATAGTGATATCATAGTCCTTTAGCAGCTCCAACCATCTCTGCTGCCTCAAATTGAGATCTTTCTGCTTGAACAAGTGTTGGAAGCTACGATGATCAGTAAACACCTCACAAGACACACCATAAAGATAATGCCTCCAAATCTTCAACGCGTGAACAATGGCAGTCAACTCTAAACCATGAACAGGGTAGTTCTTCTCACGTGGCTTCAACTGACGAGAAGCATAAGCAATCACTCTACCCTCCTGCATCAACACACACCCAATACCAACTCTCGAAGCATCATAATACACTGTATATGAACCTGAAGCTGATGGCAAAACTAACACGTGAGCTATGGTCAAGGCAGTCTTGAGCTTCTGAAAGCTCGCCGTACACTCATCCGACCACATGAAAGGGGCACCCTTTTGAGTCAATTTGGTCAAGGGTGATGCAATAGATGAAAATCCCTAAACGAACAGACGGTAATAACCCACTAAACCAAGAAAGCTGCGAATCTCTGTGGTTGAGGACGGTCTGGGCCAACTCTGAACCGCCTCTATCTTCTTTGGATCAACCTGAATACCCTCACTGGACACCACGTGCCCCAAGAAAGCCACTGAACTGAGCCAAAACTCGCACTTGGAGAACTTTGCATAAAGCTTCTCCTCCCTCAACCGCTGCAATACAACTCTCAAATGCTCGGCGTGCTCCTCCTGACTACGCGAGTATACCAGAATATCATCAATGAATACAATAACAAACGAGTCGAGATAAGCCCGAAACACGCTGTTCATCAAATGCGTGAACGCTGCTGGGGCATTGGTCAGCCCAAAAGACATCACAAGGAACTCATAATGACCATATCGGGTCCTGAAAGCCGTCTTAAGAATATCCGAGTCCCTGATCTTCAACTGGTGATACCCTGACTGGAGATCAATCTTGGAGAACACCCTCGCTCCCTGAAGCTGGTCAAATAAATTATCAATACAAGGCAAAGGATACTTGTTCTTGATTGTAACTTTGTTCAACTGCCTGTAATCAATGCACATCCTCATCGTGCCATACTTTTTCTTTACAAATAGAACAGGCGCACCCCAAGGCGACACACTAGGACGAATAAACCCCTTATCAAGGAGTTCCTGAAGCTGCTCCTTCAACTGCTTCAACTCCGCCGGTGCCATACGATACGGTGGAATAGAATTGGGATGCGTGCCCAGTACCAAATCAATACCAAAGTTAATATCCCTATCCGGTGGCATGCCCGGCAGGTCTAGAGGAAACACGTCAGGAAAGTCCCTCACTACTGGAACAAAATCGATACTGGGAGCCTCTGCACTGAGATCCCTCACAAAGGCTAAGTAAGAGAGACAACCCTTCCCAACCATCCGCTGGGCCTTCAAAAATGAGATCACTCTACTGGGAACAAAATCAGTCGAACCTCGCCACTCAATCCGTGGCACACCCGACATAGCCAATGTCACTGTCTTAGCATGACAGTCCAAAATAGCACGGCATGGAGATAGCCAATCCATGCCTAATATCACATTGAAATCCACCATACAAAGCAACAGAAGGTCCACTCGGGTCTCCAAACCCCCAATAGTCACCACTCATGACCGATATACGCGGTCCACAACAATAGTATCGCCCACCGGAGTAGATACATGAACAGATGAAACGAGAGACTCACGGGGCGAATCCAATTAACGAGCAAAATATGATGACAGATATGAAAAGGTGGAACCAGGATCAAATAACATAGAGGCATCTCTGTTGCAAACTGAGACAATACCTGAAATCACGGCATCTCTGAAGCAATAGCATCTGGTCTAGCTGGGAGGGTATAGAAACGGTCCTGACCACCACCAGATCGGCCTCCCCCTCTAGGGCGACCCCTAGCTGACTGACCTCCACCCCTAGCTGCCTGGGCGGGTGGTGAAGTAACTGGAGCTGAAGTCGAGGGTTGACTCCTCTACTGAGATGAACCCCTAAGAAGACGAGGACATTGTCTCCTCATCTGTCCAACCTTTCCATACTCATAACAACTCCCTGGTGCAGGGGACGGGGACTGAAGGGAACCCCTAGCACCGGGATGACCAGTAGAAGGACCTGGCATAGAGGAGCCCTGAACTGATGGAGAACGGGATGAACTCTGGGCTGGAAGGGCACTAAGTAATGAATGGCCCTGATGAGAACTGTGAGAACCATGGCCCGATGATGCCCCACAATGAACTGGGCAAGCTGACTGAGCATGCCTGAATGGACGGCCTCTGCCGTGCTGAAACTGACCTCTCGAAGGAACTCCACCAAAGCTACCAGATCCCCGGGCCCTCTTAGCCTCCCTCTCATCTCGCTCCTGGCGACGAACTGACTCAATCTCTCGGGCAATATTGACAACCTGCTCAAAAGTAGCACCTTACACCCTCTCTCTGGTCATGAGAATCCGAAGCTGATATGTGAGGCCATCCACGAACCTCCTGATCCTCTCTCTATCCGTAGGAACCAACCAAACAGCATGACGAGCTAACTCCGAGAACCTCATCTCATACTGCATCACAGTCATATCATCCTGATGTAACTGCTCGAACTGCCTGCGCAGCTCCTCCCTACGAGACTGTGGCACATACTTCTCCAAAAAGAGAGCGGAGAACTGCTGCCAGGTAAGGGGCGCTGCACCAACCGGCCTACGTCTCTCATAAGACTCTCACCAAGTGAAGGTAGCTCCAGAAAATTGAAAAGTTATAAATGCGACCCCACTGGTCTCCAGAATACCCGCTGTACGAAGAATCTTCTGACACTTGTCCAAGAAACCCTGGGCATCCTCGCCCTCTTCACCACTGAAAGTCGGAGGCTGAAGTCTACCAAACCCCTCAAACCGACGCTGCTCGTCCTCAGGCATAACTGGTACTATAAAATCCTGAGCAGGTGCAATCGGCTGGGCTGGTGGTGCCTCCAGTGTCTGTAATCCCTGAACAACCTGCTCGGGTGTACGAGCGACGGGAGTCTGAGTGTCTACCCCGGCCTGAGAAGTGGTTGCTATAGTAGAAACTGCGACCGCTTGAGCAAGACTAGTGCACACGGTCAAGATCTGAGCCAAGGTCTCCTGAAGACCCAGAATAACAATAGGCACAGCGGGTGCCTGAGCTGGTCCCGCTGGAGCATCCCCCACTGGAATCTGATCATGAACTGAGGCGGTTGGTGGATTTGCAGGTGCTGCCCTATCTGCTGTACGGGCTACACCCCTGCCCCTACCACGGCCTCAACCACGACCTCGGCCTCTAGTGGCCCCAACTGGTGGTCGTCCGTCCTGACTAGTAGCACGTGTCCTCACCATCTGTGAGAGAATAGAATAACAGAAGTTTAGTACTAGAATCAACAGATTCACACGACAGGAATTTTCAAGAATGTGAAGTTTTTCCTAAAGGTTCTGCAGCCTCCCGAGGACAAGTACAGACGTCTCCGTACCGATCCGCGAGACTCTACTAAACTGGCTCATGACCCGTGAGACCTATGTAACCTAGGCTCTGATACCAACTTGTCACGACCCCAAACCACCCCGGTCTTGATGGCGCCTATCGCAGTACTAGGCCAGCCGATTCAACACTTATAACATAAAGATCTTTTTCTTAATTCATTTACTAGTCAAATATAATCACAAATCTTTCATTTTATATTCAAAATAAGCGAAACAAATGTGCAAAACATCAAACACTGCCCGATCCCGGTGTCACTAGTCATGAGCCACTATAATACAATCCGACACTGTCTACTCGATACAAAATGAGCCTGATACATAAAAATACTAGAAGATAGAAAGGAGAAAGGCAGGGCTGCGGACGCCGTGCAGCTACCTTGCTAACTCCGGGAAATACTCTGAAGGCAAAGATCAGATCTCACTCGGATGCCCTGGCACCTGGATCTGCACACAAGGTGTAGGGAGTAACGTGAGTACGCCAACTCAGTAAGTAACAATCATAAATAAAGGTTGAGTACAGTGACGAGCATTTAAAATCAGAAACATATCATAACATGGAAATTTCGGAGGATATAACAAGATCAAATCAGTAGGTAATTTCTGAACATCCATTAAAAATCCAGTTTCAACGAAAATTCTTAAAACATTTGTTCAACATTTTCAATAGAGGCTCAGTAAAAGAAGAGTGAAAATGGTAATTTCATAAAAATACAAGCTCCTCGGGTAAAGTATCACTCATATATATATATATATATATATATATATATATATAGCCCCTCGGGCAAGCCTCTCAGTCACTCGTGACTTAATTACCATCAATCCGCACTCATACTTAGCACTCACGCTCAATAAGTATCTCATAATAACCGCTGCGGCGTGCAACCCGATCCATAAATATAGTCGACTGCGCTCACTGGGGGTGTACAGACTTCGGAGGGGCTGCTACAACCCAAGCGCTATATTGCTGCGGCGTGCAGCCCGATCCAATATATCGCTGCGGCGTGCAACCCGATCCATATATATACATATATAACGCTGCAGCATGCAGCTCAATCCATAACTATCCTCACAATCTAGCCCTCGGCCTCACTCACTCATCAACCTCACAAGCCACTCGGACATCTCAGTGCTAACTCAGGGAAACTCAGCTCATAACACTTTCATAAATATATTAAAAATAGAGTGAGAAACAAGATTTAACAATGAACAGGTATAGACCATTACCAAGGATAATGCTTTCTATCAAAAACAATGTGAAGATAACAGTAACATGCCCTTGAGGGTCCAACAGTACGGCACAAGGCCCCAAACATGGCATTTAGCCCAAGTTAACAAAATCATTTCTAGAACACATAGATATCATATAGAGTTTATCAAAATATGCAACTCTACAGTTGCCACGGGACGGACCAAGTCGCAATCCCTACGGGTGCACGCCCACACGCCCGTCACCTAGCATGTGCGTCACCTCATTTATCAAAATGGTACGAAATTCCGGGGTTTCATATCCTCAGGTCTAGATTTACAATCGTTACTTCCCTCGAACCGGACGAAAATCTACTCCGCAATGCCCTTGCCTCTCGAGTCGGCCTCAAATCGCCCGAATCTATCCAAAATCAGAATCATAACATCAATACATGCTAAAGGAACAAAGCCCACACGAAAATTATCAAATTTAATCAAAATTCCCGAAATTGGCCAAACCCGGCCCCCGGGTCCACGTCTCGGAATCCGATAAAAATCACAAAACTAGAAAGCCCATTCACTCACGAGTCTACCCATATCAAATTCACCACAATGCAACGTCAAACGGTCATCCAAATCCCTAAAATTAACTCTCCAAATTTCCTCCACTTTTCTCCCAATTTCCACCCCAAATTCCCAATTTAGATATGAAAAATCAAGACATAATCATGGAGTTTAACCAAAAACAAGTGAAGAACTCTTACCCCAATCACTCCTTTGAAAACCCCCTCTAAAGTCGCCTTCTCCCGAGCTCTCTATCGAAATTTAGAATTATGAACTCAAGCCCTCGTTTTTGAACTTAAACATTCTGCCCAGACGTCTTCTTCTTCACGAACGCGGTAGCGCCCTCGCGTGCGCGAAGGACAAGCTGCCTCAGACTAAAATTCTCTCATTCGCGAACGCGAGGGCCCGCTCGCGAATGTGAAGACCACTCAGCTCGACCCTACGCGAATGCGGATCACTCCTCGCGAACGCGTTGACTTAAATTGCTTGAAGCTCCACATGACCGTTGACTATATGCGAACACGATGCCCAGGTCGCGAACACGTAGCCTTAAACTCATGAACCTTCGCGAACGCGGGACCTACATCACGGACGCAAAGAACAACTCGGCTGCCCCTCTCATCATCCCTTCGCGAACGTGAGAGCCCTCTCGCGAACGCGAAGAAGGATTTCTCTGCAACAAAATACCAGAAAATCTGCCAACTTCCAAAGCCAAGAATTGGTCCGTTAACCACCCGAAACTCACCCGAGGCCCCCGGGACCTCAACCAAACATGCCAACACATCCCATAACCCCATTCAAACTTAGTTGAGCCTTCGAATCGCACAAAACAACACCAAAACACCAAATCATCCTCGGATTCAAGCCTAAGAACTTAGAAACTTCGAAATTCCACAAACAACGTCGAAACCTATCAAATCACCTCCGAATGACCTGAAATTTTGCAAACACATCACAAATGACACAACCGACCTACTCAAATTTACGGAATTTCATTCCGACCCCGATATCAAGATTTCCACTGCCGACCGGAAACTCCAAATTTCTAATTTCGCCAATTCAAGTCTAATTCTACCACGGACCTCCAAAATACATTCTGAACACGCTCCCAAGTCCAAAATCACCTAACGAAGCTATCCGAACCATCAGAATTCACATCCGAGACTTTCTACTCGTAAGTCAACATCCGGTTGACTTTTCCAACTTAAGCTTCTAAATGAGAGACTAAGTGTCTCATTCTACTCTAAGACCACTCCGAACACAACACAACCAATACGATATGATCAAATACAACTGAAAAACATGTAAGGGAGCAGAAATGGGGGAAACGGGGTTGTAACTCATGAAACGACTGGCCGGGTCGTTCCAATCATGCAGAGATAATAGCTATTCATGAAGCTAGTCGAGAATGTATATGGTTGAGATCAGTGACTCAACATATTCAACAATTGTGTGGTCTTTCTTTAAAAACAAAGATTCCAACGATATTGTATGAAGACAATGCTGCTTGCATAGCTCAACTTAAAGGAGGATATATTAAAGGAGACAGAACAAAGCACATTTCACCAAATTTTTTTTTCACACACGATCTTCAGCAAAATGGTGAGATAGATGTTCAACAAATCCGTTCAAGTGACAATCTAGTAGATTTATTCACTAAGGCTTACCAACATCAACATTTGAGAAGCGGAGACATAAGATTGGAATGCGTCGTCTCCGAGATATCAAATAAAGCTTTCATCAGGGGGAGTATAATACGCGCTGTACTCTTTTTCCCTTAACCAAGGTTTTGTCCCAAGTGGGTTAATGAGGCGGCATTCATTGCGTATTACAAGATGTGTGTACTCTTTTTCCTTCACTGGGCTTTTTCCCACTAGATTTTTTCTAGTAAGGTTTTAACGAGGCACATTATCTTTCAAATGAACATCCAAGGGGGAGTGTTATAAATAATCCATCCATACATTCTATACAATGTACTACTTAGATAGATGCACCTATTAATTCCTAGGATGTATCTAGTGAGTTTGGGTGTATCTTGTATAGTATAAATAGGACATTCTTTGCCTATGGAAAAACACACAAGAAACACACTTGAATAAGATAGCTTCTACATTCTCCTCCTATACATCTTGTCTCTATTACTATATTGTTCTATTTTTCTCTCATGAATCAATATGAAATTCTCTCTCTTATTATTTTTGATTTTATTTCTTATCTTTCTCGTTTTATTCATCCATCATTTCTTACCTAAATTTATTTGAAAAAAGGAATACTCTTTCAAGTATTTGTAGAGCATGACGTTTAATACCTTTCAAGAAACTAGGGTATAAAGAAATAGGACTTGTGTGTAGCTATTTTCCTTAACAACTTAGGTATTTCCTTTTAACACTCTTCAGAATTTATATCTATCAAAACCCTAATCTCTTAAAGCGATTTAAGAGCAAAAACCCTTATTTTTATTCCCGTTTTTGAACGGAAGCAAGAATAGACAATGCAATCGAGGTTAGAACCAAGATTAATGGAGAAATCGCTACTGAGAGATTAGTGTAGCCATTCTCCAATGAGAGCAAGTCTTCGATGAGAGCAAAAAGAAAATGAGTTTTTAACAATTGACCAACTAGTTTTAATCCTATCCCCCTTTTTATTTTTATTTTTACCATATAATTTTTTACAATAATATAATAAAGAGTATTTAAATCTTAATTAAGTCTGTTTTTAAGATCAAGATAAATATTCACGTAAATTGCCACGTGGCAGATTTTAAAAATAATTTGGAGAGTGTATTACACGCACTAGTAAGAATGTGACAAGGGGATTTTATTATGAAGGGGGATATAGTTCAAGGGGTTTTCAGGGACAGGTGATAGTTTAGGTAGGCAACTGACAAAGGTTGTATAGTTTAGGCAGGTTTAGGAGTATAACTCTTTGATTAACGTCTAATCTTTTTCCTTATTTTTGTTGCATGGGGATGCGAATACTCATCTATGTTCTAAGGGAAAAAGTCCAAATTTATCCCATTACTTTCGGATATTGTCCACATTTATCCTCCATTATAATATTTGGTCAAATTTACCCCTACCATCAGTAAACTTCTAAAAATTATCCCTCAGTCCGTTAGGTAACCCAAAATTTCCCAAATTCCTCTATTTAAATCACTTATTCTTTTTGTTGATCCATTATTTTCTGAAATTACTGTTAATGTAAATGCTAAAGGTACTAAACTATACAAATTATTCATGAATATCTTTAATTATCATTGCACCCAATTCTCTTCTTATGATAATGGTTTTGGAATCGATTTAATTTTTTTATAATTGTTCAATCATATACACATCGTAAAATTTGTGGGTTTATTTGTTACTATGTGTTATATGCGGCTTCTCATCACGTATGCACACGTACATTCGAATATATTTTGTAATTGGTGGTAAAGGGTAAAAAATGCATGTTTTGAGTGTGCTTGTGTATTAATTCTTGTGTGAGTTGCGAGAGTTCACACTACTTTTGAAGTAGAAATATGCTCATTACGTGTTTCTTATGTGTAAAAACGAACTATTGCAAAAAAGGATCAAATAGGAGAAAAATTGGCGAAAGAAAAGCTGAAGACAGAAATCTGGGACAACGAAGCGAGGTTAGCTTCGCCAGACTGGGACTGGAGCAGAAAAAGTCAGCTTCTCCAATCAGAGATAGGAGAAGCCAAATTTGCCCCATCTGAACCCTAAATCATATAAATATGATAGTTAGCCACTTTTTAAAGGGAGAGAAGACTTTGAGGAGACAAGAACACACTTGGAAGAAGAGAAAAGCCATCACAGAGTTCGGAAACTATGAAATTCGTCTTGAGTTCTTCTTTTTTCCTTCTATTATTGATTTTTATGTATTCTTGGGAATTAATTGAGATTGCTACCCTAGTCATGAGTGGCTAAAACCCATAAGTTCAGGGGTTGTGGTTTAGCCATGAATATTGTTGTTTGAAGCTGACTTGATCTTGATTATAATTCGCTAATTTATGGTTGTTTCTTCAATTTTATGATTAATTGCTCAATTGTCTGGCCAACAGTTAGATTCTATTTACTATTTATGCTATCCTTGGGAAAGCTACGTCTAGATTAGAGAAGAATTGAAGAGGGCATGATCTTAACTCTGAGTGGGGACAAATTTGTGGTTAGGATAGGAGTATACCTTATCACCATGCTCAATTGAATATCGTAATCTTAATGCGTTCTTAATAGATTGATTCCACAGAAATATATGCGTTAGTCTATTTTGAATGGGCGAGTAGTAACTCAAAAGAAAACTACGAGAGCAATTACTCGATTAATTATCTACCATGAGCAAATTGTATGAAAGAGAGAGTTAATTAGAACACAATGGGATTGATAAATTGATCACAACCCTGAAATATTCATCTCTACTAAATTCTCAACAACCATTTTCTGCCAGAATAATTAGTTACTTATCACATTCATTGCTTATTTATAATCACACCATTAAACTCTGATTGACTCGACTGAATAACAATCCCGGTGAAATTAGTAGGTAGTTAACACAAGTCTCTGTGGGTTCGACAGTCGACTTATCATTTTATTACTTGTAGGATCATGTATACTTGCGCGTGCGTTTGGGAGCAACAAGTTTTTGGCGCCGTTACCGGGGACTTGAATATTGACTAGTTTGGTTGCTCTGCTCTTAGGAACTTCTTGAATGTGCAGGGTCAGGAGCCAAGATAGACTTCACGGCTTTGATCCCCAACCTGAGAGAATATTTCACAGGAGGTTGAGAGAAGCAATTGACACAGATAATCTTTAGGCACTTATTCAACTACCTGTGGACATGGCAGACGAGCAACATATGGCGGTTCAGGAGGTGGCGATGCATAACATTGCTAATGTCACCGGCACCCGGTACACTATCCGACCCGAGCGAACCAAACCATATGCGTGAAAACCAATTTAACTATGAAAGCTATTTGAAAATCATATACATTTTCAAATTAAATGATATTACATTTTTCCAATTCAAAATCACACATGATGTCTTTCACGATAATAATGTGATCAAATGCAATAAATATCTTTTTACATATGTCGTGTACCATCCCATTATTACAACTCATCACAACTATCGCTGGAGTGTCTATACCAAGAATAAAACTCAATATTTGGGACAATGCCCGACTAACATAAAATTAAGAAAAGACAATATAATAGCTACTACGAAATAGGAGTGGTGCCTCACCATATACTTTGGGAAGAGAGTCATCCTAGCCATGTCTGCATGCCACGTATCATACCCCTCATCCTGATGTCACACCTCCTTTTTACCTACACCTACGGAAGGGTATATAAGGGAGTTATTTCCAACTTAAAGTGACAATCGAAACGAGTTTTGTTTATTTATTAAATTCAGAGTCGCCACTTGGGAGATTTATGGTGTCCCAAGTCACTGGTTTAGAATCCCGAATCGAGGAAAAGAATGACTCTGTTAAACAGTCCGCGAACCAGAAATCCGAGTAAGGAATTCTGTTAACCCGGGAGAAGGTGTTAGGCATTCCCGAGTTCCGTGGTTCTAGCACGGTCGCTCAACTGTCATATTCGGCTTAAATTATCTGATTTTGTGCAAATTTTAAACTTTAACCGCTTTTATTCATTTTTTTTAGAGAAAATTGCAACGTTATTAAAACATGTCTCGAACTACGTCACATAAATGCACCCGTGGCCTTTGACATATTTTAACATCGTTGAGATTTGGATTTGGGTCACATAAATGCGCACCCGAGTTTAGGAAAGTAGATTATTAAGATACGTGCCTAAAGCAACTACGCGTTTGCAACTTTGCGAGGGCCATGGAAAATTCGCTAAATGGCGTGCCTCGATTTCTAAGGATAAAAACATTAAATGAGGGCCATGCATTTGAGATTTTATTTGGCACGGCACGCCTAAAATTATTCCAAAAGGCTTTATTCAACTAAAACAAACTACGGATATTCATGAATTATTTTTCTACTTTGAGATTTATTGATTATATCCTAAGGTATTTCATTTTGATATGTATATGGGCTTAAGTAACGATAACCATAGGAAGAATGGACTGGATAGGGCTTCAATAGCTACGTCTTACATTGGCATCTAGCGTGCTTCATTTGTAAGCACATAAGAGAATGGGCATGTCTTATTCCAAAGCCCAAAGGATAAAACTTCATTGAAAATCATCGTCGCAGTACTCCAAATTAAACAAACAATTATGCACGAACTGGATTTCTACATAAAAACAAAATCCGTTTTAGTTTGATCCAAAACATAAAATATTTACACCCAATGTCTACTGTGGAGCAAGTGTTCGATTCAAATAACAGTGGTTCAGTTTATGATCTAACAATTAGTAACCTTGTCATTAAATAAACAGTCTAAAAGATTAAGACAACGTCCATAGCTTGAATCACAGAAGGGAAGACAAGGAACACACAAAACTCACTGCTAATAGGAGAACGAAAATCACTCAATCTAGGAAAATCATGAAGAACACAGCCCATGGAAATTCACATTTAACTTCCTTAACTGGCTAACAAAGGTATGGTCTCAATACTAAATTAGAAATATCCAACATGAACTTCGATCGAATGAAATGAAACCTCAAGGAGACGTTTACACATATTTCAACGAAAGCATGGTTTCATTTGTGAACCTGTTTCAAAGATTATGATAAAATCCAAACTCAGTTAGGCAATAGACTATCCAGCAGATTGGAAACATTACAAACCATTAGTGCAGGATTTTGTACTTAAAACTATGCAGATTTGCTTCCTAAAATGGTGCAAAACAGGGCAGGTTTTCAGCGGGCTAACAGTCCAAACAAATGTCCGAAATACTGCCTGCTATCGATTCAAATTACTACTCTAATTGGCTTCCTCATCAGCTTGGAAGAGCAGAACTCTCGTAATAGTAACAAGGCAGGCAAGTTTCGAACAAGAGAAGGAAAATAGAGCCAATACGAACATATACAATCAGTGAAGCAATTTAATCACCACCTTAGACCAAGATCTAACAAGAATGAACATAACACATGCTTTTGAAGATCAACTTGACCATTAACTAACCTATTTCAAGTACAAACTCGGGAGACAAACAAAATATTCTAGAGAGCTGCTCATGAATGCAACAGACGCATAATTCTTACAACGTGGAGATTAAAGTGCACTTTAGCATGAAACAAGAAGGCCAGTTGATGCAAACATCAAATAGAGGCTAGCAAAGACGAGCAAACCAAGGTATTAAAAAGCCAGAGAAGAGTCAATCCAATCCAGAAACTAAAGTATAATCTGAACGCTTCATTTTCCCAATTATTCACTCTTTAGCATTTCGAGCAATAAACAGATTGCCAGACGACCAGAACATAACTAACAGTCTAGATATAGATTCCCCATGGCTTCATCATACCTTAATCACAACAAATAAAATAAGTAAGAATCAAGAGGTGAACCTGAGAATGCGAAATTCTTCCACTAATAACAGAGGAATACAGGTTTTGCTCCCAAATTTCAGCGAGAGGAACCACAACAAAGCCCGAATTGAAAACGCGAACAATCAAATGGAGCCAAGAAATAGAGCAGCCTCAACTCCGGCGAGTTCGCAACAGCAGTTCAAATCACTTCAAGTTTGAAGCCAGATTCAGAGTTGAAAAAAACCAGTAGCAAGAACACTTTTCATTTTTTTTTAAAATAGAAAAGAAAGAAGGAAACCAAACCAAAACTCAAAAAATTTCTTCAATTTCCCCGTTTCTTAGAACCCCCTCTGTTTGAACTTTCTTCCCAAAAATCGCCTCTTAAATTTCTGAAAACCAAAACCCCCAAAAAAAGAAGAAGCCCCCTTTTCAAAGAAATATCCTCACCTTATATAGACCCTCGGATATTCTCGAAACTTCTGCCTTCCTCCTCAAGAAAAATCTAAATACCCCCTCCCTCACAAAATTGGATAAAGCCTCTTTTGAAGACCAATCCTTGATGAATGTGGGGCTCAGATTGAATGAAACCAATCCAACGCCTCACACTCATCCATCATTTCATCTCCAGAAGCTTCCAATCGTGAGATAGGTCTCAAAAACGAGCGAGTGAGAGGAGAGGGAATATTGGCGTCAGAAATCGTTGGAACGGTAAGATGAGAGAAGGAGGGACGCGTGAGGAGAGATTTGAGGTTCAAACGCTCGAATTTGGACAGTATTAGGGCTGGATTCGGGTGTTCTTTGGGAGAAGAAGAAGAACAGTCGCAGTACGCGTTTGAGGGATTAGGGATTAGGCTGCGTATGTGTACGTGGGGATATTTGGTGGAGAATGGGCCGGGTCGAGCGTGGAGCTGGGGCGGGTCGAGCAGACTTTTAAGAGAAGGGTATTTGGGCCTGGAAAATTTGAGATGATTTGGCCCAAAAGCTTAATCTCTAATTCCCTTTGTGTTCTTCTTTATTTTCTTTTCTCTTTTTTTTCTTTCCAAAATTAAATTAAGATCTTAGTTAATTCCCAAAACCTAATTATCCTAAAATAATAATTAAACCTAAATGGTAATTATCACAACTAATTAAACAAGCAAATTAAAGAAAAACTACTTGAAAAATCAAAATTAAAATTAAAAGTGCAAAAGTAAACTATTTTTGTGATTTTCTCTTTTTATAAAACAACTAATTTGTGAATTAATCCTATAATGTAAAGTTAAATCCTAAATGCAAATGCGACGTATTTTTGTATTTTCAATATTTAAACAAAATTAACATGCGCAGACCAATGCAAGCAATTAATGAAAAATGCTACAAAAATCTACGAAATTGCAAATAATGGAAAATATTATTTTGTTTTGAATTTATGGGAGTAATTCATATTGGGCAAAAATCACGTGCTCACACCTGAAACATGTAAAATAAGCGAAGCCATTGCCCCTGAGGGCTGAGTACACCACCATGGTACTCAATAAGTGTTATAGGCTCTCTCTAACTCAAGTTCCTGGGACAAGATTTTACAAAAATTATGCAACCAATATTTGATATAAAGTGATAAACAATTATATAGATCATGCTCTTAATAATTTCAAATGAAAGACAAGTGAATTATAAACCATGATATAAATTCTTAGAACATTTATATCAATCCAAGATTTTGAATAAAAATCATCCAAAACCATTTCAATTTCATTAAGTCATTGAAATCACTTTCGGCTCCTTGGGCCTAAACGTAAGAAAGTCTTCTTTTTCTTTCACTGGGAGTACTATATTGCCAGCGACATAATAAACAACTACTAGGTGATCGACCTAGCAAAAAGTATTCGACCTAACTTGTCTGGGCGGCTTCCCGTAGTGCCGTACGAGTCTACTTAACCTCATTACTTTTATGTAATGATCATTTTTCCTCTCAATGGGGGACTGTATCCCACAAACCTCGGCTTAACCTTGGAATATGTCCCTACACCGGCACGTTTAGCTCCATGGTAACGAACTCAAAGTTCGAACCAATCTCGGTGGTCTCCACTAGTAACTCCTAAAACATTTGAATATCAAAAATAGATTCATAGCCTAATAACCTCAAATGATATATTTTAATCAAATCATGATTTTCATATTCAACCCAAACCGTTTGAACAAAATCAAATGAATAACCTTTTTCATGTTAATGCCTTTAGCAATTTAACATCATTTTTTTAAAGATACAACAAGTGCTACTCCATTGTTCAAATTTGAAAACACGCACTTTTCCATGAAAATCTATCTTTAGCACTCAAATAGTTTATACTTTTATCAACACATAAGTTTTAATAAAACTTATAACGTTTTCCTCAAGTGTCATCTTGCAAACAAGTTTTACAAATAATATGTTTATATAAAATCACATGACACTTCAATATCAACAAACTTAGAAACACATAGTGACATCCTTCCCACTTGTCCCCACAAGTACAGATGCACATTTATAAGTAATGTCACGTATTAACTCAAAACATGCTTTAAGAGAGAATCCCTCAAGAAGAGTAAGTCATAATCAACTTACCTCAACTTTCAAGCTTCAAATAATAATACATCGCTCCAATTGATTAAAATGCTCAAATATTTCCAATAATTCAATATCTACCGTTCGATATACCAACAACATCAAAACAAACACGAAAAGATTCATAAATATCTATTTAGACTTCACAATTCGGTAACAAGCCTTCAACCATTCCAAACTATCCAATATGTCCACCAATTATCCTATTCAATTCCATTCTTATCATTGAATACTCATTTGGAGTCATTGATGATATTATATCATTTACTCGACATCAACAAGTTAATATTCATTATCTTCTCCAATAAAACTCTAAGTTCAAGAACATCCAATTCATGAACTAGTGTTAATTCTTAGCCAAATGGTGATTCCCTCTTCAATTCGTCCATCAATTAGGTTATCAAGTCTATTGGCATCATTAAAAACTCAATACAATTTCATTTATATCAACCGACCGCTATTTACCTTCTTTTTCATTCAAAATATTATCTTCAAGACCCACATTTGGGGTTTATATAATACTCTATAATAACTTCAAATAAACTTCATAATGTGTTATGTATCCACAAATGCATCATAAACACTTACCTTGAAGTGTGTTGATGAGGAATGCGCTCCTCTTTCTCTCTAGATTTAAGACCTAACTCCAAAATTTCATCTCTTTCTCTCTTCCTGAAATAACCACTTTTACAATTTTGATAGCATGCGTAACTACGTACACCTCCAGCGTAGCTGCACTCACTTCCTCTTTAGCTCCTCTTCCTTTGACGAGCTTGCTTGAATCAGCTACGTACAAGGTAGTGTAGCTACACATAGCTCGCGTAGCTACGTGGCTGCTGTGCTACCCTTCAGTAAAAAGATCATAACTTCTTGTATGAATATCCAAAAGATGAACAATTTGAAGAATTGAAAACTAGACGTATAAATCTTTAATTTCATAGGCCGTACACCACATAAATCTATATATTGGTAGTTATGTTCGTTTAAAGTTAGGTGTAACAACCCGACCAGTGATTTTGAGAATTAGCGTCCCTTTCGGTAGATTAAGGTCTCGAGTAGCTCCGTATTGTGTATTATGACTTCTGTGTGTGGTTGAGTTCGAGTTTTGGATGTTTTAGGATTTGGAAGGATGATTCTTGTTTTAGAAGTTTAAGTGAAAAGAGTGGACCGGATTTTGACCTTTGTCTAGACGACTCCTGCTTCGTATGGTGATTTTGGACTTAGGCGTGTGTCTGGATTTGGATTTGGAAGTCTGTAGGTTAATTTGTTGCATTTTGGCGAAAGTTGGAAAGTTGAAGGTTTGGAAGGTTGAGATGTTTCACCTGGAGTTGGCTTGTTGATATCGGGCTCGGATTGGGATTCTAAGAGTTGGATTAGCTCCGTTATGTCATTTGGGACTTGCATGTAAACTTTGATGTCATTTCGGGTTGATTTGATACGATTCGGCGCGAGTTGTAGAAATTGAAAGTTCATAAGCTCCCTAAGTTTGATTTGAGGTGCAATTCGTAGTTTTGATATTGTTTGAGGTGATTTGAGACCTTAAGCAGGTCCCCGTTATGTTATGGAACTTGTTGGTATGTTTTGACAGGGTCCTAGGGGCCCCGGGTGTGTTTCGTACGGGTTTCGGGTCGTTCGAATCATGTTGAGTGAAGCTGTTGTAGGCAGGATCTAGTGTGGTTGCACTTGCAGAACTTTGGGCGCAGGTGCGGCGCCGCAGAAGCAGAAAAGTTAGCACATAAGCGCATTTTGAGCAGGCCAGGTAAGTCCGCAGATGCGAAGAATGGGTCGCATTTACGGAAGCATAGGAGCGGATTGTGAGGCGCAGAATCGAGGGAGTCTTGTAGAAACGTAAGGCTCATCGCACATGCGATGTCGCAGAAGTGGAGATATTTCTGCAAGTGCGATGATCGGGGTTCAGTGGTTTTTGCAGAAGTGAGTTTTTGGTCGCAAAAGTGACACCGCAGAAACGGCTAATGTTTCGCAAATGCGAAAAGTTCTAGGCAGAAGCATTTATTCGAGGGTTTGGCCATTTTTATCATATCTTGAGTTGTAGACTTCGGATTAGAGCGATTCTGGAGGGGTTCTTCACGTGTTGGTTTGGGGTAGTGTTCTTTACCCATAATTGATTTTATTTCGTGATTCCATCTTTGTTTTTAATACTAAATTGGTGAATTGAATGAGAGAAAATGAGAATTTTTATAAAATCTTTCAAAAATATAAAATAAGGATTTGAAGGGCGATTTGATATCAGAATTTGATAAATTTGGTATGGTTGAACTTGTATCGGAGTGGGTGTTCGGATTTAATTTGTCAATTTTGTCGGGTTTCGAGGTGCGAGCACGGGGTTGACTTTTTAGTTTTCATTAAAGATCAAAGTTTTATTATGCGAAATTAGTTTCTATGGTTTTTATTTATGGTACTAAGTTATTTTGGCTAGATTTGAGCCATCCGGAGATTGTTTCACTCGAGAAGGTCATTTTAGAGTATTGGTTTAGCTTGAGGTAAGTATCTTGCCTAACTTTGTGTGGGGGAACTACCCCGTAGGATTTAAGTCGTTGTGCTATTTGTGTCATGTGAAAGCCGTGTACGCGAGACGAGTACGTACTCGGGCTTATATGTGGAAAATATCGGTTTAGACTCTTAAGTTTCTTTCATGTACTTATCTGGAAATGTTAGCACATGTTATATCTTTTATTCGTCATGTCTATTAT
Source organism: Nicotiana attenuata (assembly GCF_001879085.1). Lineage (NCBI taxonomy): Eukaryota > Viridiplantae > Streptophyta > Magnoliopsida > Solanales > Solanaceae > Nicotiana > Nicotiana attenuata. The sequence goes on along the minus strand of NW_017673888.1, from coordinate 51,424 downwards.
CACATGCATTATTTGAAGTTGTCGTCACATGTCACATTCTTTACTTGTCAAATTTTCTGTTATATGCTTTATTCAAAGTTGTTACCACTTTTATCATTATGTGATTTCCTTTATTGTTGTGTTACTCTTAGTTGAAATTGTTTTTACATGATATCCTTTTGTTGCCGGGTTATCCTCATGCATATAGACGCAGTACTAGTTCATGTCATCTATTTCATTGCTAGCCTAATTCATACACTAGGACCCGAAGTTGCCATTTCATTGAAATACTTTCACTATTAAGTTTATCCTTAAATAATTAATTGAAATTGAAGTTATCGAAAGTCATTAATCTATTTTAATTGAACTTTATGTTTAAAGGGGGTGTTTTTCCTTGTTGAGTTGCTTTCGCGTCATTTTGTCGTTATTGAGATTCTATACATATTATGTTTTAGCCGCGGCTATTTATTGTGGAAATATTGATATTGTTGGACCTTTGGAAAGGTTGTGGCCTCTGGACACTTGTGTTACGAGTTGATATGTCGTGTTGTTGTGATGTTAGCATTTGTAAAATTTTTGTGTGGTTTGTGGTTGCTATGCGGGGTATAAGTGTGGCATCTCACCGTTGTTTATATATGGGGAATAAGGTGGAATCTCACTATTATTGAATTTACAGAGTGATAAGAGTGGCTATTGTATTATTATCCGGGTGGAGTGATAAGGGTGGCTATTATACGGAGTGATACGGATGGCTATCGGAGAGATAAGGGTGACTAATGATATTGTTAGGGCAGAGTGATACAGGTGGCTATTATACGGAGTGATAGGGGGGCTATTATATGGAGTGATACGGGTGACTATCGGAGAGATAAGGGTGGCTAATGATATTGTCAGGGCGGAGTGATACATGTGGCTATTATACAGAGTGATACGAGTGACTATCGGAGAGATAAGGGTGGCTAATTATATTGCCAGGGCGGAGTGATACAGATGGATATCAGAGAGATAATGGCGGCTAATGATATTGTTAGGGCGGAGTGATACGGGTGGATACCGGATAGATAAGGATGGCAATGTCAGGGATGATGTGTGATGGCTCGGGGACATTGTGTTGGTGATTTTCGTGTGATGGTATGCTTTTCCTTGTGTTTGTCAGACACCTTACATGACTTGTTTTGTTGCTTCGGTGAGTTACTAGATGTATTTGATATCACTTGTTAACTTGGGCTGCAGTAGTACACTCGCACAAGCATACACCGTAGCATGCCACTTATACTAGCTCATAAGTACGAAACTTGACATTTATTGTTCATGTCCATGTGTTCTTGTATTATCTGTTTCCATGTTATGATTGTGAGCCTGTAACCATGCCGAACGGATTATGATTTTGAGCCTATGACTATGCCAGGCGGATTTTGATTGTGAGCCTATGATCATGCCGAGCAGATTGTGATTGTGAGCCTATAATCATGCCGGGTGGATTGTGGTTGTGAGCCTGTGATTATGCCGGCTGGATTGAGATATTGGCACGTGGGTTGCCCGTGCGGTTGTGATCCGAGATATGGGCACGGGGTGCCGTGAGTACATGATGATGGGTAGAGACCCATGACTTGTGACTATGAGATAAGGTATCACGGGGTAATTTCGTTGTGAATCTTGTGTTAGCACGACTTGACTAATTGGTTGTCCTCTGTGTTCCTTATTTGGTTTCATGATACTTCACAATGTTCTTATTGCTTTACTGTTTATATCACACGTTAATTTGGTTTCCATTTACTGGTTTCCGCTTTCCGTTATTAGTTTTATACTTCTATACTGCACATGTTATTTTGTCTAGTGAGTGTCATGACTTGTACCTCGTCACTACTCCACCGAGGTTAGTCTTGATACTTACTGGGTATCGACCGTGGTGTATTCATACTACACTTCTGCATATTTTTGTGTAGATCTAAGTACTTCAGAGTTTGTTGATTGTTAGATAGCAGATCAGATATTGATGTGGAGACTTCAAGGTATACCTGCCGTCGCGTTCGCAGGCCTCGGGGTCACCTTCTGAAGTTTATTTTGTACAGTTTATTTCTATACCGAAATAGTTGTACTTAGAGATTTTCTAGTGAACTCAGTAGAGCTTATGACTTGTACTGCCGGTTTTGGGATTTGTAACGCCCCGCCTTGTTTCGCCACACGCGCATAATAATATTCTCGTCTTGTCTCACCACATGCGCAAACCCACATATATATAGCTCGCCTTTGTCACACCGCATGTGCAAATATCAATGATAACAATAGCACAGATAACTCACGTGCGAACACCCCGACAATTTTATCAACAGTATCACGTGTGCCAAAAACATAACAACATAATATAATGACTTGCACCACATGTGCCCATATACCACAATATTTTCTTAAACAATTCTAATACCACAACCGCGCATAGCCCTCGGCTCAACAACACTGAGTAAACAACAACAACAATAACACGAGAGTATGGAAAGTAAATCAACACAAGAATTTCAAACACAAAGAAATGGAAGAACGAGCTCACAATGAAAGACAAAACAAGTAATAATGGTTTCAAATAAGAATAACTCAACAATGAGAGAGATAATGTGTAACAACGATATCAAATAAGAACAACTCAACAATAAGAGAGATAACAGGTAACAATGACTTCAAATAAGAACAGAGAGTTAACATGTAACAATGACTTCTAATAAGAACAACTCAACAATAAGAGAGATAACATGTAACAATGATTTCAAATATGAATTAGTCAACAAGGAAAGAGATAACAATAACTTCAATTAAGGATGATCAACTACGGAAGAGATAACATGGCCATACATGAGATAACAACTTCAATTAAGGCGTAGAAAAGTATATTTGGCAATAAATGGTATAAAATGAATCAATCAACTTCAATTAAGACATGTAAGGGTAAATTTATCAATGAAGGATTTAACATAATAAGACAACTTCATTTTAATATACATAAGAACCAAAGAGTCTAAACAGTCAAATTTTCACATATAAGCCGTGTACACACTCGTCACCTCGGGTACACATCTTTCATGTAGGTAAAATAGTACAAACAAACCAATCGCTACGGGGTAGTTCCCCCACATAACGTTAGGCAAGATACTTATCTCAAAAGCCCTCAATCAACACTCAAAAATAGCTTTTCCTTTACCATTCACCTCCGATCGGCTCAAATCTAACCAAAATCGACTCAATAACATCAAATAATGCAAGAGAAATTAATTCCACTAATTAAATAATTTCTCAAAAGTCAACACAAGTCAACCCGGGGGCCGCCCCGTTAAAACTCGGGTCCAATGGTAGATTCCGACTACCCATGACCCCACGGTTCATATATGTGATTAGTTTCAAAATCCGAGTCCAAATCGACTCTCAAAACTCAAATTCTTATTTTACAAAAACTTGACAAAGTTTCACAAATTTTTATTTTGATTCACATGATTTTGATGTTAAAATCTAAGATATATTGTGTGATGACCCGATAGGTCATTTATAGTTTTAAACCTCAATTCTATGTTTCAAAATCTCAAATAGCTCCGTTCATCCTTCCTCGATTTGTGTGTGCAGTTCGTGTATTTTTCCGGAAGGGTTTTATATGAAAAAAGATTAAAATGTGAAATCGTGCTTTAAAACTCATTTGAGTTGACTTCGGTCAATATTTTGAGCAAACAAACCCGGATCCATATTTTGATGATCCCAATGGGTCCGTATCATGATTTAGGACTTGGGCATATGCCCGGAATCGAATTCGGAAGTCCCTAGCTTGATTTATCGTAATTTGTTGAAAATTAGAAGTTTAAAGGTTTAAAGAAATTCCAAGTTTGATCGAAGTTTGACTTTGTTGCTATCGGGTTCAGATTTTAGTTCTGAAACTTGGTACAAGTTAATTACTGTATTTATGACTTGTCTGCAAAATTTGGTGCAAAACGGAGTTGATTTGACGTGATTTGGACGTGTAATTGTAAATTTGAAAGTTCTTAAGTTTCATTGAAATTTTATTTGTTTTGGTGTCAGATTCGAAATTCTAGGTGTTATTTTGGTGTTTTGATCGCGAGCGAGTTCGTATGATATTTTTTTGACTTGTGTGCATGTTTAGTTTGGAACCCCGCGGTCTCGGGTGAGTTTTGGATAGGCTACAGATGATTTTGAACTTAAGGAAATTCTGGTTTAGCTTCTAGTGGTTTCTTGTGTTTTCTTCTTCACGATCGTGAAGAGTAGTTCTGGACAAGGGAGGAGATTGTTCTTCACGAATGTGAGGTTCTGGTCGCGAGCGCGAAGTGGAGGGAGGCTTGTCCTTCGCGAACGCGACTGTTCCTCCACGAACGCGAAGTATTGTGGGCTTAGGGGAGTTGGATTTGTGTGCTATCCGGACGCGATCTCTGGGTCGCGAATGCAATGGTCAGGGGGGAGGGGAAGAACCATTGCGAACGCGAAGCACTTCTTGCGGACGCATAGGCCATTTGGGCCGCAGTGCATCGCGAACGCGTCAGGTACTTCGTGAACGTGATGAAGACCTGACGCACAGACCTTAAATATTTCCAAACACGGGATTTCACCCATTTTCACCATCTTTTAATTAGAGCTCGGCCTAGAGGCGATTTGGAGTAGAAATTTCATCACCCTTTCGTAAGTTAGTGTACTTTAACTTATTTTCTTCCATTTCCATCATCACCCATTAGTTTCTAGACTTATTCTTTGTTTTTTCATGGTAGAAAATTAGGGATTTGGGAAGAATTGGGTTTTTTTTTTTTTGCAAATTTGAGATTTAGACCTCAATTTGGTGTCGAATTTTGAAACTAATTACATAATCGGGCTCGGGGGTGAATGGATAAATGGGTTTTGGTCCAAATCTCGGGTTTTGATCAAGCGAGCCCGGGGTTGACTTTTGTTGACTTTTTGAAAAAAGTGTAAAAATCTTAACTTTATGTATTGTAATTGATTTTCCTAGCGTTATTTGATATTATTGAGTCGATTTTGATTAGATTCGATTGGTTTGGGGGCGGATTCTAGAGGAAAGGCCCCAGTAGAGCTCTGAGTTGATTGCGGAGTGAGGTAAGTGTTGGGTCTAACCTTGATTTGAGGGAATACGAACCCTTGAGCTATGTGCTATGTGAATTTTATGTGTAGCGGCGTATATGCGAGGTGACGAGTGTCTATACGCTGTCAATTACTTGTTCCCATGTCTACCCGTATTTCATTAATTATGGGGAAATTTTCATAAAGCACTATCTTTTAGTAGTAATTAGCCATCTATAGATACCATTTGCTATATTACGGATTATAGATACCTTTTATGTGGTTATAAGATGTATTTGATATATTTAAGCTATTGTATTCATGAATACAGTAGCAAAAATAGGCGTGAATCAGGGAAGTCCAGCTAATCAGTTGTTGTATTCGAGTGTATTCGACTGTATTCATGGAGTGAAACATGGGATTACAGCTGGACAGATTATTGTATTCGACTGTATTCACGGTGTGAAATAAGGGATTACACTGTTTTTAAAATGGAAAGTGAATCAATTAACATAATAGACTCCTAATATAGCTCAACAAACTCAATTATAACACACAAATTTTGTATTTTCAGTTATAAAAAAGATTCTCAACCGAAAAATACCCCAAAAATATAGCAATCTTCAGAGAAATTATATAATACATTTGAATACATAAATTATATTAATTAAAAAAAACTTATGAATTCATTCATGGAATATAGCGAGACAGTGAATACAATGACATACATAGAATACAGGGATACATTGAAATACAATGAGAAAAAAAGACAGTGAATACAATGAAATACATGGAATACAACGAGATACATTGAATTACAATTAAAAAAAAGACAATGAATACAATGAAATACATGAAAATACATTGAAATATATTAACAGAAAATCATCCTACAACATCCATATGTCCAGGCTCACCATCTCTGGAGACACCTTTGTCTCCACTAACAAATCGAAGTTGGCAGAGACAAATATACTTGAGCAACTCCTTCGACCCGCCCTCCTATTTCCCGCGCATCCTTCGCAATCGGCACCTAATTTGCGAGTGCAACTATACTCTAACAATTCTCCTACTACAATGGAGGATATCGACGGAGGAGAAATGGCAAGCGAACTAGACAGAGAAGAGGAAGAAGCAACCACCGACTTACTCCGCAATCGATTACGATTATGCACTATTTCCATTGCTGAAGCCGAGGGTATTTTTTTTTGATCAAAACTATCACGACCCCAATCCCGGTCGTGATGGCGCCCAACACTAATGCTAGGCAAGCCCGACCAATTAAATACTCTCAACCCAAATACGTAATCCGTTAACAAATAATACAATTAAAATAGCAAATATCAAGGTTCCAATCCGAATCTAAATAAAATAGTACGGAAAATAATAACGAATATCCAAACATTCCCCAATAGATCTGGAGTCACGAGTCTAGAGCCTCTAGATGTAACAGAGTAATATATCCATAGTAATAAAGAAGTCTAGGATATGGAAAGATAAATGAAATAAAGGGGAGGAGTCGGGTCCTGCGGACGTCAGGTAGCTACCTCAACAACTCCTGAAAATAAACTTCACGAAAACAGCAAGCAGCTTCACTAAGTCTCCGGAGCACCTGAATCTGCACACATGGTGCAGGGAGTAAAGTGAATACTTCCAACTCAGTGAGTAATAAACATATATGATGGCTGAAAGTAAGAAATTCCAAAATATTATAATATAAAGCTATAATCAGCGATTCAGCACGTTAAATGATGAAACAACAGCAGACAATGACAATTAAGACAAATAGGTATAAATGCATGAATGCAATGCAACGCACATGACCGCTGCGGCGCGCAGCCCGATCCATTTGGGTACCCGCGCTCACTGTGGGGGTTCAGACTCCGGAGGGGCTCCTACAGCCCAAGCGCAATATCATCGTAGCATTCGCTGCGGCGTGCAGCCCGATCCACACTCAGTCCAGATATATATATATGCATGCAACCAACTCGGGCACAATCAAATTATTCATTTTTAGTTTCAATTATTAGGAATTATAGAGCTAAGTGTTTAAACCTTTATTTATTTACTAAACATTTCGAGGCAGTGCCTAACTCAGGACTGATATCATGAAATATGCTAAGCATCATGGAAGCAGTGATAAGGATCCCTGAAGGATGCAAATGATAGGCACAAAGCCCCAAACATATTCATAAAATCCAAGTAGGATGATTACCAAACAATTTCTAGTCAAGAACACAGTACGAACATCAATCAGAATGGACTAGGTCACAATCCCTAGTCACAATCGACCCCGCGCTCGTCATAGAGTACGTGTCTCGCCTCAATATAGCATCACAATGTGATATACCGGGGTTTCAAACCCTCAAGTCAACATCTACATCTATTACTCACCTCAAGCCGGCCACAAGTCTAGCTCGCTATGCCTTTGCTTTTCGAATCAACCTCTTCGCACGCCGAATCTGATTAAAACCACAACGAATACATTACAATAGGCTAAAGAAACATAACCCGATCGAAAAGACTCGAAAAATACCAAAATTCACGAAGTTGGCAAAACCCGAGCCCCGGTCCCACTTCTCGAAAAATTACGAAATTTACATCACTGGATTCCTCGTCTCGCCATGAGTCTACACATACCAATTTTACCAAAATCGGAGTTCAAATGCCCTTTCAAAATCCGTTTTTACATCACAACTTTTCAAGCCCTAGCTTGACCCGTTTTTGATGAATTTTCCACAATTTACATGTAATTTCTACCATAAACTCGAATAATTAGGCCAAGAGACTTACCTCCAATTGATTCTCAGTCAAAACCCTCGAAAATCCTCGCCCAAAGCTCTCCAAGTCGCTTAAAAATGGTGGAAACTACCTCTTGTTCGCGGATGAAATATAATATTTTAAACCCCTCTGTCAACAGCGATTTTCGCTTATGCGGTCCCGCTTCCGCTTATGCGGGACCGCTTCTGCGGCCAAAAATCCGCTTATGCGGTCTTCACTTAAAAACCCAGACTTTGCTTATGCGACTCGAACTCCGCTTCTGCGGTTCCCTCAAAACCGCTTCTGCGGTACAATGTCCGCTTATGCGGACCCGCTGAAGCGACCAACTTCCGCTTATGCGGAACTACCCTAACCCACACCTGGCCGCTTCTGCGATCGCTCACCCGCTTCTGCGAACCGCTTCTGCGGTCCATTTCCGCAGAAGCGGAAATACCAGATGACAGCAGCAACAGACCTGCAACACACCTCAAAACCTCTCGTTCAACCACCCGAATTCACCCCGAGGCCCCCGGGACCTCAACCAAAAACACCAATACATCCTAAAACCTCATTCAAACTTGTTCTCATCCTCAAAACACATCAAACAACGCGAAAACCATCAAATCACATCGAATTCAAGCCTAAGTTTCTTAAAAACTTCCGAATTACGCATTCTATCAGAAACGCGACCAAAACACCTCCGAATGACCTGAAATTTTGCACACATATCCAAAATCACCTAACGGAGCTACTGCAACTGTCGGAATTCCATTCCGACCCTCGGATCAAAATCTCACCTATCCACCGGAATTCACATCCGAGCCTTCTAACTAATAAGTCAACATTCGGTTGACTTTTCCGAACCAAACCTTCCTTAAAGAGACTAAGTGTCTCATTTCCTATCCAAACCAATTCAATTCAACTCTAACTCACCCGTTGCTGATAATAAAACATGAAAGAGCAATAAATGGGGGAAACGGGGCTGTAATACATGAGATGACGGGTTGGGTCGTCACATCCTCCCAACCTTAAACAAATGCTCGTCCTCGAGCGGGTCGAGAAGCATACCTGAGGTCTCAAATAGGTGAAGATATCTGCTCCGCATCTCCTGCTCAGTCTCCCAAGTAGCTTCCTCTCCGGGTCGACCTCTCCACTGCACCTTTACCAAAGCTATATCCTTTGATCTTAATCTCCGAACCTGACGACCCAAAATAGCCACTGGCTCCACATCATAAGTCAAGTCATCATCCAACTGAACCATGCTGAAGTCTAACACATGGGACGGGTCCCCAACATACTTCCGGAGCATAGAAACATGAAATACCGGGTGGATTCCCGACAAGCTGGGTGGCAAAGCAAGCATGTAGGCCACCTCGCCAACTCTCCTAAGTATCTAAAAAGGACCAATGAACCGTGGACTCAACTTTCCTTTCTTTCCAAATCTCATAACGCCCTTCATAGGCGAAACCTTCAACAAGACCTTCTCGCCCACCATGTAGGATACGTCTCGAACCTTCCGGTCCGCATAACTTTTCTGACGCGACTGAGCTGTACGAAGTCTCTCCTCGATCACTTTCACCTTCTCTAAGGCATCCTGCACCAACTCTGTCCCCAATAGTCTAGCCTCGCCGTGCTCAAACCAACCAACCGGAGATCTACACCGTCTCCCATATAAGGCCTCATACGGTGCCATCTGAATGCTGGACTGATAGCTGTTGTTGTACGCGAACTCTGCAAGTGGCAAGAACTCAGCCCAAGAACCTCCAAAATCAATAACACAGGCACGCAACATGTCCTCCAATATCTGAATGGTACGCTCGGACTGCCCGTCCGTCTGGGGATGAAATGCTGTGCTCAGCTCTACCTGTGTACCCAATTCTTGCTGAAAAGTCTTCCAGAAATGGGAAGTAAACTGAGTGCCCCTATCCGAGATGATAGAAACTGGGACCCCATGCAACCTAACAATCTCCCGGATGAAAATCTCTGCCAACCGCTCTGAAGAATATGTAGTACACACCGGAATGAAGTGCGCGGACTTGGTCAGCCGATCCACAATCACCCAAATCGAATCAAACTTCTTCGAGGTACGAGGGAGACCACTCACAAAATCCATAGTAATCCTCTCCCACTTCCACTCGGGAATATCTATCCGCTGAAGTACACCACCGGGTCTATGATGCTCATATTTGACCTGCTGACAGTTGAGACACCGAGCTACATAACTCACTATATCTTTCTTCATTCTCCTCCACCAGTAGTGCTGCCTCAAATCCTGATACATCTTCGCGGCACCCGGATGAATGGAATACCGCGAGCTGTGGGCCTCCTCTAATATCAACTCCCGAAGCCTATCCACATTGGGCACGCAAATCCGGCCCTGCATCCTCATCACGCCATCATCATCAATAGTCACATCTCTGGCGTCATCGTGCTGAACCCTGTCCTTAAGGACAAGCAAATGTGGATCATCATACTGGTGCTCTCTGATGCGGTCATACAAGGAAGACCGAGAAACCACACAAGCCAACACCCGACTAAGCTCCGAAATATCTAACCTCACCATCCGATTGGCCAAAGCCTGAACATCAACTGCAAAGGGCCTCTCCCCAACTGGAATGTATGCCAAACTACCCATATTGACCGCCTTTCGACTCAAAGCATCGGCCACCACATTGGCCTTCCCAGGGTGATACAAAATGGTAATATCATAATCCTTGATTAACTAAAGCCACCTCCGCTGCCTCAAATTAAGATCCTTCTGTTTGAACAAATGCTGAAGGCTGCGATGATCCATATATACCTCACAAGATACGCCATATAAGTAATGCCTCCAAATCTTCAAAGCATGAACTATAGTAGCTAACTTCAAATCATGTACAGGGTAGTTCTGCTCATGAGCCTTCAACTGACGAGAAGCATATGCAATAACTCTGCCCTCCTGCATCAACACACAACTGATCCCAACTCTCGAAGCATCACAATACATAATGTAAGAACCTGAGGCGGATGGCAAAACTAACACTGGAGCTGTGGTCAAAGCTGTCTTGAGCTTCTGAAAGCTCTCCTCGCACTCATTAGACCACACAAATGGTGCACCCTTCTGCGTCAACTTGGTCAAGGGTGAAGCAATAGATGAAAAACCCTGGAAGAACCGGCGATAATAACCCGCCAAACCGAGGAAACTTCGAATCTCCGTGGCTGAGGACGGTCTAGGCCAACTCTGTACCGCCTCTATCTTCTTTGGATCAACCTGAATACCATCATTGGACACCACGTTTCCCAAAAAGGCTACAGACCCAAGCCAAAACTCACATTTGGAGAACTTTGCATAAAGCTTCTCCTCCCTCAACCTCTGTAACACCACTCTCAAGTGCTGAGCATGCTCCTCCTGGCTACGCGAGTACACTAGGATATCATCAATAAAAACGATAACAAATGAATCCAGATACGGCCGGAATACGCTGTTCATCAAGTGCATGAACGCGGCTGGGGCATTAGTCAGCCCAAAAGACATAACCAGGAACTCATAGTGCCCATATCTAGTTCTGAAGGCAGTCTTCATAATATCCGAATCCCTGATCTTCAGCTGGTGATAGCCTGAACGGAGATCAATCTTCGAGAATACCCTTGCCCCCTGGAGCTGGTCAAACAAATCATCAATACGAGGTAGTGGATACTTGTTCTTCACTGTCACCTTGTTCAACTGTCTGTAATCAATGCACATCCTCATTGTGCCATCTTTCTTCTTTACAAATAGAACCGGTGCACCCCACGGTGACACACTAGGACGAATAAACCCCTTATCTAGGAGTTCCTGAAGCTGATCCTTTAGTTCTTTCAACTCTGCTGGTGCCATGCGATACGGAGGAATAGAGATGGGCTTAGTGCCCGGCACCAGATCAATACCAAAATCAATGTCCCTGTCCGGTGGCATGCCCGGCAGGTCTGCTGGAAACACATCAGGGAAGTCCCTCACGACGGGGACGGAGTCAAGACTAGGAGTCTCAGCTCCAATATCTCTCACGAAAGCCAAATAAGATAGACAACCTTTCCCAACCATCCGCTGGGCCTTTAGAAAAGAAATCACCTTGCTGGGAACATAATCAGTCGTAACACGCCACTCAATCCTCGGAATACTCGGAATAGCCAACGTAATTGTCTTAGCATGACAGTCCAGAATAGCATGGTACGGAGATAACCAATCCATACCCAGAATAACATCAAAATCAACCATGCTCAACAGCAATAAGTCAACTCGGGTCTCCAGACCCCCAATAGTCACTAAACAGGATCGGTATACATGATCTACAATGATAGTATCACCCACCGGGGTAGATACGTGAACAGGCAAAGCAAGACAACCTCGGGTAGTACCCAGGTGATGAGCAAAATATGAAGATACATAGGAATAGGTAGATCCGGGATCAAATAAGACAGAGGCATCTCTGTGGCAGACTGAGATAATACCTTTGATAACAACATCTGAGGCAACGACGTCCTTCCTATCTGGAAGAGCATAGAATCGAGCCTGACCACCACCAGTCCGGCCTCCACCCCTGGGGCGGCCCCTGGCTACCTGACCTCCACCCCTAGCTGACTGGGCGGGTGCTGATGAAACAGGAGCAGAAGATGAGGGCTGATCCCTCTGCTGAGACTGACTACCACGACGCCGAGGACACTGTCTCCTCATATGACCGAACTCACCGCACTCATAGCAACTACCCGGCGCTGGAGAAGGGGACTGATGGAAACCCCTCGCTGCTGAAGAACCCTGGGCTGAAGAGGCAGGTGTAGAGATCTGAGCTGGAAGGGCACTAAGTGAAGTTTGGCCCTGCTGAAATCCCTGGTGACCACGGCCTGAAGAAGCCCCACTGTGCTCTGGACGACCTGACTGAGGAGGCCTGAAGGAACAGCCTCTGCCACGTTGGAACTGGCCCCTAGACGGAGCACCACTGAAACTACCTGAACCTCGAGGCCTCTTTGCCTCTCCCTCTTCACGCTCCCGACGGCGAACCGTCTCAATCTCTCGAGCCATGTCAACTACCTCCTCAAACGAGGCACCCATAACCCTCTCTCTAGTCATCAAAATGCGGAGTGAATAGTTGAGGCCATCCACGAACCTCCTAATCCTTTCCCGATCTGTCGGGATCATCCAGGTGGCATGCCGAGCTAGCTGCGCGAATCTCAACTCGTACTGGGTCACACACATGTCCCCCTGAACCAACCACTCGAACTGACGACGCAGCTCCTCCCTGTGAGACTGCGGTACGTATTTCTCCAGAAAGAGAGTGGAGAACTTCTGCCATGTAAGGGGCGCTGCACCAACCGGCCTACGCCTCTCGAAGTCCTCCCACCAGGTGAATGCAGACCCTAAGAAATGGAAAGTAGTAAAAGCCACACCACTCGACTCTAAGATCCCTGCAGTGCGAAGCATACGCTGGCACTTATCTAGAAAACCCTGGGCATCCTCGCCCTCAGCACCGCTGAACATCGGTGGCTGAAGCCTGCCGAATCTCTCAAGACGACGCTGCTCATCGTCCGGCATAGCTGGAACCTTATAGGCTTCAACTGTGCAACTGGAGCAACTGGCGGAGCTATGGCTGCTTCCGGTGTCTGAAGTCCCTGGGCTGCCTGCTTAGGTGTGTGAGCAACAGGGGTCTGATGTCCCCCCCCGGTCTGGGAAGCAACTGCGGTGGTAGAAGCTGAGACTGCCTGAGCCAGGCCAGTGCAAACTGATAGTATCTGTGCCAAGGTCTCCTGGAGACCAGGAATAGCAATAGGCATTGCTGGTGTCTGCACAGGTGCTCCTGGGACATCGACAGCTGGAGTCTGGTCCTGAACTGTGGCAGCTGGTGGGTCAGTTGGTGCTGTCTTTGCCGCCCTACCTCGACCACGACCACGACCACGTCCACGGCCTCTAGTGGGTGGTACTGGTGGTCGACCATCGCGTCAGGTAGCACGAGTTCTCGCCATCTGCGAGTGAATAGAATACAGAAATTTAGTTCTCGAATCACAAAGCCGCACGACAAGAATTTCAAGAATATGGAGTTTTCCTAAAGGTTCTACAGCCTCTCGAGGAGAAGTACAGGCGTCGCCGTACCGTTCCCCGAGACTCTACTAAACCGGCTCATGACTCGCGAGGCCTAGTAACCTAGGCTCTGATACCAACTTGTCACGACCCCAATCCCGGTCGTGATGGCGCCCAACACTAATGCTAGGCAAGCCCGACCAATTAAATACTCTCAACCCAAATACGCAATCCGTTAACAAATAATATGATTAAAATAGCAAGTATCAAGGTTCCAATCCGAAACTAAATAAAATAGTACGGAAAATAATAACGAATATCCGAACATTCCCCAATAGATCTGGAGTCATGAGTCTAGAGCCTCTAGATGTAACAGAGTAATATATCCATAGTAATAAGGAAGTCTGGGATATGGAAAGATAAATGAAATAAAGGGGAGGAGTCGGGTCTTGCGGACGTCAGGCAGCTACCTGAACAACTCCTGAAAATAAACTTCACGAAAACAGCAAACAGCTCCACTAAGTCTCCGGAGCACCTGAATCTGCACACATGGTGCAGGGAGTAAGGTGAGTACTTCCAACTCAGTGAGTAATAAACATATATAATGGCTGAAAGTAAGAAATCCCGAAATATTACAATATAAAGCTATAATCAGCGATTTAACACATAAAATGGTGGGATAACAACAATACCAGGACAAGTAAGACAAATAGGTATAAATGCATGAATGCGATGCCCCGCTGCGGCACGCAGCCCGATCCATTTGGGTACCCGCGCTCACTGTGGGGTTTCAGACTCCGGAGGGGCTCCTACAGCCCAAACGCAATATCATCGTAGCATTCGCTGCGGCGTGCAGCCCGATCCACACTCAGTCCAGATATATATATATGCATGCAAGCCACTCGGGCACAGTCAAATTTTCCATTTTTAGTTTCAATTATTAAGAATTATAGAGCTAAGTGTGTAAACCTTTATTTATTTACTAACATTTCAAGGCAGTGTCTAACTCATGACTGATATCATGAAATATGCTAAGTATCATGGAAGCAGTGATAAGGATCCCTGAAGGATACAAATGATAGGCACAAAGCCCCAAACATATTCATAAAAATCCAAGTAGGATGATTACCAAATAATTTCTAGTCAAAAACACAGTACGAACATCAATCGGAACGGACTAGGTCAAAATCCCAGTCACAATCGACCCCGCACTCGTCATAGAGTACGTGTCTCGCCTCAATATAGCGTCACAATGTGATATACCGGGGTTTCAAACCCTCATGTCATCATCTACATCTATTACTCACCTCAAGCCGGCCACAAGTCTAGCTCGCTATGCCTTTGCCTTTCGAATCAACCTTTTCGCACGCCGAATCTGATTAAAACCACAACGAATACATTACAATAGGTTAAAGAAACATAACCCAATCGAAAAGACTCGAAAAACACCAAAATTCACAAAGTTGTCAAAACCCGAGCCCCGGGCTCACTTCTCAAAAAATTATAAAATTCACATTACCGGATTCCTCGTCTCGCCACGAGTCCCTACATATAATATTTACCAAAATCGGAGTTCAAATGCCCCTTCAAATCCCAAATTTTCATTTCAAAATCCAAGCCCTAGTTCTTCAAATTTATACCCAATTTTCCAAGAATTAAAGGTTGATTCTTCAATAAAATAGCGTTTCTAGGTCACGAGACTTACCTCCAATCAATTCCCGTCAAAACTCTCTTCAATTTCCACCAAAAAGTTCTTGAGGTGGTTCAAAAATGGAAGAAACAATGAATGAGTCGCGGATGAAATATCATTAAACCCTTCTGTCGCCCAGCTTTTCCTCTATGCGAACGCGGTCAACACCCCGCGTTCGCGAAGGCAAATTTTTCCTTTGACCAAACGATACCCTACGCGAACGCGTCGACCCTCACGTGAACGCGATGGTCCAGCTTAACCTCCTGCGCGAACGCGATACTCCAAACGCGAACGCGATGCACAGGAACGTCCTCTTACGCGAACGCGACTCCCTCATCGCGAACGCGATGAACAAACTAGGCAGGGTCCCCAGGCCCTTCTACGCGAACACGAGGCCACGATCGCAAACGCGATGACCCAGAAATCACAACTACGCGAACGCGATGGGCACCTCCGTGAACGCGAAGGCCAAAAGTGGCCTGCAACAGCTGTGCATTTTCTGCAACACTCAAAGTCCAAAAATCCTTCCGTTGATCACCCGAAATCACCCGAGGCCCCCGGGACCTCAACCAAAAACACCAACCTACCCCAAAACATCATACGAACCTGTTCCAATCATCAAAACACATAAAACAACACTAAAATTATCATTTCACATCGGTTCAAGCCTAAGTTTCTTAAAAACTTCCGAATTACGCATTCGATCACAAACCCAACCTAACAACGTCCGAATGACCTGAAATTTTGCACACATATCCAAAATCACCTAACGGAGCTACTGAAACTCTCAGAATTCCATTTTGAACCTCGGATCAAAATCTCACCTATCCACCGGAATTCACCAAAATGCCAACTTGCCAATTCAAGCCTAATTCTACTCCGGACCTCCAAAATCACTTCCGATCGCACTCCTAAGTCACAAATCACCTCCCGAAGCTAACCGAATCACTGGAATTCACATCCGAGCCTTCTAACTAATAAGTCAACATTCGGTTGACTTTTCCAAACCAAACCTTCCTTAAAGAGACTTAGTGTCTCATTTCCTATCCAAACCAATTCAATTCAACTCTAACTCCCCCGTTGCTGATAATAAAACATGAAAGAGCAATAAATGGGGGAAACGGGGCTGTAATACATGAGACGACGGGTTGGGTCGTCACATGCTTTCACTCTCTTTTCTTCTCACATCTTCTACATATGCTTCAAGGGGCCGTCTGCCATTACTGCTTCTCCCCTGTGTCACCTAGTTGCAATGTAAGAAAATTGAAGATTCATCATTCCACCATTGAAAGCCATTCAAAGCTTTTGCTTTCAAAAATAAGATTTTTTTAGTTTGTTAGTTGTTTGGATTGGGTGTTGTTCCAATTGATTGAAAATATCAAAAGGAGTTCAAAAATTAAATTTGAAGTGATTTGGAGTAGATTTGAGCAAGATTTGAGTTAAATTTCAGAAAAAACGCAAGGAAGAAGACGAAGTCAGTTTTTTGTATAATTATGTATAATCTTGTATAATAGTGTATAGGAGTGTATAAACGCATCTTATACACTATTATACATTTTTATACACCTTTATACAAGCGTCTATAGACGAACTTCTTCCACGATTTGCAGTTGCAATTCTTGTTCAAAATCAGTCCAAATCTTCATTAAATGACTTCAAATTTTATATACAACCTCCTTATACTATTTCTAACAATTCTAGATAATACCCACTCTAAATTTCTCACAAAATTATATTCGAAATCTAAACCCACATATTTTAGCTTGTTAAAAATCTAGTTTTCACCACTCAAATGGATTTGGTTTGTTGAACTAATATTTGAGTTACAGTTACTAATTCGAAAATTAACTTAAAAGCTTGACCAATCTTTTTTAAAAATTAAACAGCAATTTTGAGAACCTATTGGAGTTGGATGTTGAATCTTAGCCTATTATTTTGGGCTAGTTGGTTGTAAATTGATGGGTTATAAAATTGAAAAGTAGGGATGTTAATTTCCCAAAGCAACATTTATTTTGGCCAAATATATTTAGCTAATTAAATTGACATTTATTTTTTAGGGGAGTGAATATAACCTAATTTAAATTATTTACATGTGAAGTAAGTAGAAGATGATGGCTCTTATTTTTTCAGTTTTACGTCAAATTAGACTCTATTTTACTCAGAAAAATTATTTACTCAAAAAAATATTTTAATGTTATTTTATAAGATTATAGAGATGCATATAATATTATGAAAATTTATACTAATATTGCTTTATAGGAAACAAAAACTCTTAAAATTTGAATGATGGGAACGTTTAAAAAAAGAACTTTTGGGAGCACATATGCCCAACTAATTATTTGTACAAATATCAACTATATAATTTAAGTTTATATTGAATAATTAATTTGGATAGATTTGAGCTGTCCGGAGATCAATTCAAGCGAGAAGACTATTTTGGAATATCGGCCTAACTCCATAAAGGTAAGTATCTTGCCTAACCTTGAGAGGGAGAATTATCCCTTAAGCATTGAGTATTATGTGCCATTTGTGAAATGTTAAAAGCCGTGTACACGAGGTGACGATCACATACTCGGGCTTATATGCGCAAAGCTTATTGGTTTAAAGTTTTAAGCATGTTTACGTTTTGAATTGAATAATTGTGGACATTTATTTAATCCTCTATTTGCCGTGCCTCAAATCCTTATTTGTCGAATTTGTTTTTATATAATAGTTGGTGTGATTTCTACTTGAATTTTTATATGAATTCTCTTTGTTTGTTGATTCGATATTCCCCGAAAATAATTTTATTAAGGATTTTACTATCTGCAAATAATTAAGTAAATAAGTTAAAAAGAGGCATTATATATGTATCGAAAATTTGGATTAAAGAAGGCGTTGTCCTATGCTGAGTTACTTTTCCATCCTTGTGGTTGTTTCTGAGGTTTTATATGCGTTCTGTGGAGCTTTGGGCTAATTGCTGTGGAATTAATTGATCTTGTTGTATCATTGGAATTAGTTGTGGCCTATGGGCAATTTGTGACATGTTGTAATATTTGAGCACTTGATGTGCAATTTGTGACATGTTGTAATATTTGAGCACTTGATGTGCAATTTGTGATGTGTTGTGATATTTGAGCACTTGAGGTGCAAGTTGTATTATGCTGTGATATTTACTTTTGGGACTACGAGGTGGTACCTCGGGAGATCCCCCTATCTTGCATATTTATTTTGGGACTACGAGGCGGTACCTCGGGAGCTCCCCAGTCTTGCATATTTACTTTTGGGACAACGAGGCGATACCTCGGGAGCTCCCCTGTCGTGCATTTACTTTTGGGACTACGAGGTGGTACCTCGGAATCGCCCATGTTGTTTACTCCTATTGTATTGTGTTGGCTTTTTGTACGACACTCTGAGGATTTGTATTTCTGATTTGTACTTATTTTCGATGAATGAGTTGTTTTAAATAAAAGACATTACTACTATGTTTTAATTTAATAAGTTTTACCTTCAAATCAATAGCTTATCGGATGCTTTATTTTTGAATTGAAATGTCATTTTCTTCAACAAACTATTTCAAAAATAAATTCATTTCTTTGTGATTTCTTACTTGATTTAAAAATTGTAACCTTACTTTATTAAAAATAAATTGATCGTGCGGATTTCATATCTTGATATTTTTGGCACGTGAGTTGTCCGTACGGTTATGATAGAAATATGAACATGAGGTGCCGTGGAAATATGAAAGTGGGCCGAGACCCGTATTTTTACGATTATGAAATGAGGTGTCACAAGGTGACTTTTATTTGAAAGAATTATATTCGAAAATATCGTTTGAAAGAATTATAGTAAATGATATTTATTGGAAAGAATTATATTCGAAAGATATTTATTTGAGGGAGTATATTCGTAACATATATTTATTTGAAAGGATTATCTTATAAAGATTTTTATCTGAAAAACTTATTTAAACCTGAAGTACTTACATTTGAAAGACGTATATTCGAGGGACTTGATTAATTGGTTGTATCTGTGTTCCTTATTTGTTTGAGCAATACTTATGGTGTTCTTGCTGCCTTGCTGTTTATATCATTGGTTGATTATTGTTGTTAACACTACTATTATCTTCGTATTATTTTTATGCTATATTCCAGAGGTTATTAGACTAGTGAGTGTCTTGACTGTACCTCGTTACTACTCCACCGAGGTTAGTCTTGATACTTATTGGGTACCGACTGTGGCGTACTCATACTACACTTTTGCACATTTTTGTGCAGAGCCATGTATTGGAGATATCGGACTTGGACAGAGTTAGAGTGTGATCGCAAGGACTTAAGGTAGAGCTGCTTGGTCGTCGCGGTGTAACGACCCGGTCGGTCGTTTTTAGAATTTATGCCCCGATCCCCTATTAACTGCTTTCCCTATATTTATTTCTGCTATTTTGAATTGCCGGGATGTTCAATTTTGAGTTTCGGTGAGTTTTGGGACACTTAGTCTCTAAATGAGAGCTTAAGTGTTGAAAAATTTGACTGTAGTCAGAACAGTGTGAAGATGGCCTCGGAATGGAATTCCGATGGTTTCGTTAGCTCCGTTGGGTGATTTCGGGCTTAGGGGCGTGATCGGATTGTATTTTGGAGGTCCGTAGCTAATTTAGGCTTGAAATGCCGAAAGATCAAATTTTGAAGTTTCCGGTTCGATAGTGAGATTTTGATCCGAGGGTCAGAATGGAATTCCGGAAGTTGGAGTAGCTCCGTAGTGTTGAATGTGACGTGTGTGCAAAATTTCAAGTCATCGGACGAGGTTTGGTAGACTTTTTGATCGAAAGCGTAAATTTTGAGTTTTTGAAGTTCTTAGGCTTGAATCCGATGTTAAATTGGTGTTCTGATGTTGTTTTAGGTGTTTTAAGGATTGGTATAAGTTTGGACAGTGGTATTAGACTTGTTGGTGCTTTTGGTTGAGGTCCCGGGGGCCTCAGGATGATTTCGGATGGTTGACGGAAAGATTGGAAATGGTTTGAAGTAGCTGAAGCTGCTGGCATAACCGCACCTGCGGTTTGGGTCCCGCAGGTGCGGAGCAGCAGAAGGGGCGGAGCAAGCGCAGATGCGGGAGATTCACCGCAGAAGCAGTACCGCACCTGCGGATGGGTAATCGCAGGTGCGGAGGTTGGTCTTTATGTGAAAGTCGCAGATGCGACGAAGTCCTCGCAGAAGCGGGACCGCAGAAGCGGGACCGCAGAAGCGGAATAACTGGGCAGAAAAAGGGCAGAATCGAGGGTTTTGTTCAAAACTTGGAAAAATCATTTTGGAGCTCGGGGTAGGGCGATTTTGTGAGGTTTTTGAAGAGAAGATCATTAGGTAACGGTTCCTTGTTCCTTTCTAGTCATATTCCATTAATCTTATCTTAGTTTTATCATTTAAATTCGGATTTGGAGATGAAAATTGAGAAAAATGGGAAGAAAGTTCTTAGACCTAGAATTCGAATTTCGATGGGGAATTTGACCTGGGATTTTGATAATTTTGGTATGCATGAACTCGTGAGAGTGTGAGAATTCTGAAAATATTTTTACCCGATTCCGAGACGTGGGCCCAAGGGTTTTTTTTCCGTCATTTTACCTAATTTCGCGTATTAGCTTAGAATTTAATTGTAGAATCAGTTACTTGAAGTATTATTTACATTATGAAATTTAACTGAATAGATTTGGGCCATTTGGAGTCAAGTACTCGTGGCAAGAACGTGGTCTCGGGTTGATTATTGAGCCGGTTCGATGTAAGTGGTTTGTCTAAACTTGTGTGGGGGACATTCCCCTTAGGATTGATATTGTGATAATTGAAATGCCTTGTACGTGAGGTGACGAGTGCGTACTTGTGCTAATTGTTGAAAATTCTGTTTTTCATTAAAATAGCCTTAAATTGTGTTTTTCCTTTTCTTGCTTACACTACTTGGAATTTAAGCCTGCTGCTAGCCTAGAGGAGCATGTCTAATTGAATAAAGTGCTCTATTTGCTTTAACTGCCTTATTTGTATTACGTGAAGCATGCTAGGTTAGAATTGTTTGTGTTACTTTGGTATGAAGTTGAGCTTAATTGAGTATTCCTTTTGCTATTATTGTGTGTTTTACTTTGGGACTACGGGAAGGCATTCTGGGAGATCCCCTGTACGTATTTATGATTGAGCTGAGGTGCGGGATACCGAGAGATCCCTGGCACGTATATTGAGGATACCAAGAGATCCTCGGGATACCAAGAGATCCCTAGCATATATTGAGGATACCAAGAGATCCTCGGGATACCAAGAGATCCTCGGGATATTGAGAGATCCCCGGTTATTATCCTTGTGATTGTTTTTGCCTCTGTGTCAGTTGTAGTTACCTTTATATCTTGTGATACTTTTACTGCTGTACTTAGTTATACTGTTCTGTTCTACACTGTCGAACTTTATATTTTATTTAACCTCAGTTGGGCCCTGACCTTCCTCGTCACTACCTGACCGAGGTTAGGCTTGGCACTTACTGAGTACCGCTGTGGTGTACTCATGCCCTTCCTGCGCATGTTTCTAATGTGCAGATCCAGGTACTGCGACTCAGACTCATTACGCTCGAGGCGAGGCGTTGTAGAGACTCCGAGGTATATCTGCCCCGTCCGCAGATCGAAGAGTCCCTTTCTACTCTTTCTTTAAGTATTAGTCCTTATGTATTTTTCTTCTTTGTTAGATATTCTGGAGTTAGATATTAATAGACATTCAAAGGCTTGTGATCATGAGATTCCGGGTTTTGGGAAAAGTGTTAGTGTTTGAGAGTTAATATTTGTGTATGCCGAGCGGTACTATTAAACGCTATTTATTTCACTATTTCGGATTTATCTGTTTTTCTTCCGCAAATTGGTTTATTTTTCCGTATTATTAGGCTTACCTAGTCGTTGGGACTAGGTGCCGTCACGATGGTTCATGGAGGGCGAACCGGGGTCGTGACACGTGGTCCCTTGGAGTCTTTTCATTTTATTGTACTGTCAACTTTTATTCGAACAATATTGTGTATTCGATCCTTGAGATTAGTGCATATATTCGGTTAGAGTTCGTGACTCAATATTACCAGTTTATCACTATTTCCGTTGTTGGTTTTGACACTTGTATTAAATTCTATTTCGAAAAAAAATTGCTTGAATTGTTAATATGATCAGCTTACTTAGTCTTAGAGACTAAGTGCCATCATGACGCCTGTGATGTGATTTTGGGTCGTGACAATTGGGTTCTAAAACATAAGATGACCTATCGGGTCATCATAATATATATTTTTTTATTTAGTTGCAAGAGGAGCTTTTCATCTAATTTCCACTATATGTTACATTGAGTATTGAAATGATCATAAATTCAGGGGTCTTAGGTAACCTTTCATTTTCATGTAATTGATTTGAGTGGCTTTATGAAAAAGGACTTCTAACACTTATGATTTTATATATGAGATAATATTTATGTGTGATGACCCAAAGGGTCATCATTTATTTTAGAATCCGATTCCATGTTCTGAGGCCTTAAAAACTACTATTTATCTCTCCTCAATTTGTGTGCGCAGTCCGGGCGCGTATTCGGAAAGTTTTTATGTGAAAAATTTAAGAAAAGATAATTTTTGGTTTAAAAAGATGCTTTTAGTTGACTTCGGTCAACATTTTTGGTAAACGGACCCAAACCCGTGATCCGACTATCCCGGAGGGTTTGTAGTAAAATATGGGACTTGAGCGTATGCCCGGAATTGAATTCCGAGGTCCCTAGCCTGAGAAATGAATTTTTGAAGAAAATTGTTAACTGAAAATATGATGGTTTTTGGAAATTGAATAATGTTTGGTATTGTTGGTATCGCGCCCGTATTTTGGTTCCGGAGCCCGGCACAGGTCAGTTATAATATTTAAACCTTATCTGTGAATTTTGTGGAAAACGGAAGTAATTTGATGTGATCCGGACCTTTGGTTGAGAAAATAGAAAGTTTGAACTATCTTGAAAATTTCATGCGTTTTGGTGTTGAATTCATAGTTCTAGGTATTATTTTGGCGATTTGATCGAATGAGCAAGTTCATATGATATTTTAAGACTTGTTTGCATGTTTGGTTTGGAGCCCCGAGGGCTGGGGTGAGTTTTGGATAGGCTTCGGAGTGTTTTTGGACTTGGAAAAATGTTGCAGGTATTCCAGTTCTAGTGTTGGCATCTGATCTCACAATTGCGAGACCAGAGTTCGCATTTGCGAAGCCTGACAGTGTTGCAATTGTGAGCCACTCGTCGCAATTGCGAAGAGTATCTGAGCCAACAGCCTTCGCAATTATTTAGTTGCATTTGCGCAGGACTATGTTCGCATTTGCGAACCGTCCTTCGTATTTGCGAAGGCAGCTGAAATATGAGGGGTTCGCATTTGCGATACCTTCCTCGTATTTTCGAGCTTCGCAAATGCGAAGCTCAGGTCGCAAATGCGACATCTGCAGCTGAGTAAAAGGGGTCTTAGACGGGATTTTCAATTCATTTCTCAAATTTTCAAACCCTAAGCTTCAAGAGGTGATTTTCTAGAGAGTAGTTCTTCCCCAAATCATAGGTAAACGATTTCTAACTCATCTCTTTCAATCTATTTCATCTTTTTACAAGATTTCATCTTAGAATCTAGGGTTTTTCATGGTGGAATTGGATGTTTTTGGGTAGAACCTAGGAATTTCGAAATTTGTGGAGTTGGACCTCAGTTTGAGGTCGGATTCCAAAACCAATTGTATATTCGGGCTCGGGGGTGAATGAGTAATCGGATTTTGGTCCGAATTTCGAGTTTTGACCAAGCGGGCCCGGGGTCAATTTTTCACTTTTTGGGAAAATTGTTGGGAAATATATAATTATGCATTAGAATTGGTTTCTTTGGCCTTAATTGATGTTAATAAGTTAATTATGAATAGATTCGGGCGGATTGGAAGTGGGAACTAAGGGAAAAGCGGTATTTGAGGCTTGAGTTTGGCCGTGAAATCGAGGTAAGTGTTATGGCTAACCTTAGCTTGAGGGATTAGGTATTGTTGCCTTATTTGCTACATGTTTATTCGTTGAGTACGACATATAGGTGAGGTGACGAGTATTTATACGTTGTTTTCGGATCATAGCATGTGAGTGAGTCTTATACTTGTGACCGTTGTATTTCTTTATTCGTACTGTTCTTGCTTAAACTGGTTATCATTCATGTTAAACAAGTTTTATTATGTTTTTCTTGGCTTTTGGATATTGGTTGAGTATTGGCTCAAGTTGAGATTCATGTTGTGAAGTTAAGTGATGAACAAAGTTGTTTAATTATGATGCCCTAGCCGGGTTGTTATTGTTTCTGTTGTTTGCGTATGTGGTGAGGAAGAGTGATAAAGCACGAAGGGTGATGCCGTGCACATTTCTATTATTGATTATCTGGTGAGGCTGAGTGTTAAAGCACGAAGGGTGATGCCGTGCACGTATCCATTATTGATTATCTGGTGAGGCTGAGTGGTAAAGCACGAAGGGTGATGCCGTGCACGTTTCTATTATTGATTATCTGTGAGGTTGAGAGTAAAAACACGAAGGGTGATGCCGTGCTTTATTTTCTGTTGCTGTGTTTATTTGTTATTATCGGTTCAACGTGTTTTAGCTGTTAAATTCCTTTTATGCTATGATTCTTTATTTGGTACCCCCATAGTATGTTGCCCTTTCCCGTTCACTTCTGCTTAGCTTCTATTAATTGTTATTCTGTTAGTATATTGCTTAACTACACAGGTTTATATTATTGTCGTGTCCTAGCCTCGTCACTACTTCGCCGAGGTTAGGCTCGACACTTACCAGTACATGGGGTCGATTGTACTGATACTGCACTCTGCACTTTCTGTGCAGATCCCGGTACAGGACCATACTGATCAGAGTTTGGTTTGTTGCCTTCAGTCTACAGGAGACCCAAGGTAGATCTGCCGGTGTTCGCACACCCTGGAGTCCCCTCCCCTCTATTTAGATGCCTGTTTTCATTTATTTTGAAAAACAGATGTATTTTCCTTGAAACCAGTGTTTGTAGAAATTCTTAGACGTTCGTGGATTGTGACACCAGATCAGTGGGGTAGTTGTGTTTTAGAGATTTGAACTGATATAAAATTTCCGCACTTCATATCTATTTAGCTTTAATTATTATTTATTTATGTTCTGGTTAATGATTAATGTGTTAGAACCGTATTGTTGGCTTTCCTAGCATTCAAGAGTTAGGCGCCATCACGATCCCGACGGTGGGAAATCCGGGTCGTGACAAGTTGGATCAGAGCACTAGGTTGCCTAGGTCTCACAATTCACGAACAAGCTAGGCAGAGTCTGAGGGATCGGTACGGAGACGTCTGCGCTTATCCCCCAGAGGCTACTGAGTTCAGGAATAACTTCACATCTATTCTTCCCTGTCGTGCGATTTGATTTCTCAATGCTAATTGAAGTTCTACTCTGTTCTTTCGCAGATGGCAAGAACACGTACTGCTTCATCAGCTGATTAGCAGCCCATGCCCCTAGTGGTAGTTCCTACGAGGGGCAGAGGTCGAGGCCGAGGCCGTGCTAGAGGCCGAGGCGGGGGCAGGGCTCAGCCTAGAGCTCGAGCAGCAGCACCAGTGGTGGATCCTCAGGTAGAGTTTGAGGATGAGGTTCCGGCCCAGACCGTTCCAGCAGGGCCAACTCAGGTTCCAGAGGGGTTCATCGCTACCCCGGTACTCCAAGATGCTCTGGTCCGTCTAGTGGGCCTTATGGAGAGTGTCACTCAGGCAGGCATAGTTCCTGTAGCGACAACCGTCTCTCGGTCTGGGGGAGGAGCACAGACTCCCGCTACTCACACTCTGGAGCAGATGGCTCCCCAGTTTCAGACTCCAGCAGCTCAGCCGGTTGGGGTAGTTCCGCCAGGTATTGTAGCACAGACCGGTGATGGAGCAGTTATGTCTTCTGATGCTTTGTGGAGATTGGACAGGTTCACCAAGCTTTTCACTACTACCTATGGTGGTACATCTTCAGAGGATCCCCAGGATTATTTGGACAGTTGTCACGAGGTTCTACGAAATATGGAGATAGTGGAGACCAATGGGGTCGACTTTGCTGCTTTTCGTCTGTCAGGTTCCGCCAAGAAATGGTGGAGAGACTATTGTTTGGCCAGACCGACTGGGTCACCAGCTCTTACTTGGGACCAGTTCTCGCAGCTATTTTTTGAGAAGTTCCTTCCCGTTACTCAAAGAAAGGAGTACCGCAGGCGGTTCGAGCATCTTCAGCAGGGTGCTATGACTGTCACTCAGTACGAGACGAGGTTTATTGATTTGGCTCGTCATGCTCTTCTTATACTCCCCACAAAGAGAGAGAGAGAGGGCGAGTAGGTTTATTGAGGGACTCGCTCAGCCTATTAGATTGCAGATGGCTAAGGAGTCAGGGAGCGAGATTTCTTTTCAGGATGCGGCCAATGTGGCCAGGCGAGTCGAGATGGTATTAGCTCAGGGGAGTGGTCAGGGGTCGGATAAGAGGCCTCATCATTCTGGCAGGTTCAGTGGTGCCTCGTCTGGAGGCAGGGATTCTTTTGGTAGAGGCCATCCTCCCAAGCCGTTTCATTCAGCACTTCAGGCTTCTCACGGTGATCCAGGTGGCTGTGGTCCTCATATGCAGTATTCTGATTAGCTACCCTACAGTGCATCACCAGCTCCTATCAGTGCACCACTGCTCCAGAGTTTTCAGGGTGGTTATTCAGGCCATCAGGGTCAGTTTCAGGGTCAGCAGTCTCAGCAACCGAGGTCTTGTTATACTTGTGGCGACCCGAGGCATATTGCTAGATTTTGCCCTCGAGCGTGCCCTCGAGCGTCGAGCAGCTCTTAGCATCAGTGTTCTAGTGCCATGATTCCAGCACCGCCTGCCCAGCCAGCTAGAAGTAGGGGCTAAGAAGCCAGAGGTAGGGGTCAGCCTACTAGAGGTGGAGGTCAGGCCGTTAGAGATGGATGTCAAACCGCTAGTGGTGGAGGCAAGCCAGCAGGAGGTCGTCCCAGGGATGTAGTTCAGGGTGGTGGGGCCCAGCCCCGATGTTATTCTATTCCAGCCAGGCCTGAGGATGAGTCCTCCGATGCAGTTATCACAGGTACGGTTTCAGTTTGCAGTAGAGATGCTTCAGTTCTATTTGATCCAGGGTCTACATACTCCTATGTGTCATCTTATTTCGCTCCATATTTGGTTGTGACTCATGATTCTTTGAGTGCTCCCGTGTATGTGTCCACGCCAGTAGGGGATTCTATTGTTGTAGACTGTGTCTATCGTTCGTGTGTGGTTGTTATTGGGGGCCTTGAGACTAGTGTAGACCTCCTACTTCTCGATATGGTGGATTTCGATGTCATTTTGGGGATGGATTGGTTGTCACCTTACCATGCTATATTGGACTGTCATGCCAAGACCGTGACCTTAGCTTTGCCGGGGTTGCCTCGATTGGAGTGGAGAGGGACTCCTGGTCATTCTATCAGTAGGGTTATCACTTATATGAAGGCTCGGCGTATGGTCGAGAAGGGGTGTTTGGCTTAGTTGGCTTATGTTCGTGATTCTAGCGCGGAGGTTCCTTCTATGGATTCCATGCCAGTTGTTCGGGAGTTTCCAGAGGTCTTTCCTGCAGACCTGCCGGGGATGCCACCCGACAGGGATATTGACTTTCGCATTGATTTGGCTCCGGGCACTCAGCCCATTTATATTCCTCCATATCGTATGGCCCTGCCAGAGTTGAAAGAATTGAAGGAGCAGTTGCAAGACTTGCTTGATAAGGGCTTTATTAGGTTAGTGTCTCGCCTTGGGGTGCGCCAGTGTTGTTTGTAAATAAAAAGGATGGATCGATGAGGATATGTATAGATTATCGGCAGTTCAACAAAGTTACAATCAAGAACAAGTATCCATTGCCAAGGATTGATGATTTATTTGATCAGCTTTAGGGTGCGAAGGTGTTTTCGAAGATTGATTTGAGATCGGCAGTATGATGATCCTCATTTGCTTGTCCTTAGGGACACAGTGCGGCACGGAGGTGCCAAGCAGGTTATAGTTGGAGATGATGGAGTTCTGAGGATGCAGGGTAGAGTTTATGTGCCTACTGTGGATGAACTCCGTGAGTTGATTCTAGAGGAGGCCCATAGTTCCCGGTATTCTATTCATCCGGGCGCTACCAAGATGTATCAGGACTTGCGGCAGCATTACTGGTGGAGAAGGATGAAGAAGGATATTGTAGCATATGTAGCTCGGTGTTTGAATTGTCAGCAGTTAAAGTACGAGCATCAGAGACCTGGTGGTTTACTTTAGAAGATTGAGATTCCTGAGTGGAAGTGGGAGCGTATCACTATGGACTTCATTTTTGGACTCCCATGGACTCAGAGAAAGTTCGATGTAGTATGGGTTATTGTTGATAGGGTGACTAAGTCAGCGGATTTCATTCCTGTGGCAGTTTCCTATTCTTCGGAGCTGTTGGCTGAGATCTATATCCGGGAGATCGTTCGTCTTCATGGTGTGCCCGTGTCTATCATTTCTGATCGAGGTACGCGGTTTACCTCACATTTTTTGAGGGCAGTGCAGCGTGAGTTGGGTACGCGGGTCGAGTTGAGTACAACATTTCACCCTCAGATGGACGGACAGTCCGAGCGTACTATTCAGATTTTGGAGGATATGCTCCGCGCCTATGTTATTGACTTTGGAGGTTCTTGGGATCAGTTTTGCCGTTAGCTGAGTTTGCCTAAAACAACGACTATCAGTCGAGCATCCAGATGGCTCCTTATGAGGCATTATATAGTAGACGGTGTCGATCGCTAGTTGGGTGGTTTGAGCCGGGAGAGGCTCGGTTGTTGGGTACAGATCTAGTGCAGGATGCCTTGGATAAGGTTAAGATCATTCAGGAT
This sequence comes from Nicotiana attenuata, assembly GCF_001879085.1. Taxonomy (NCBI): domain Eukaryota; kingdom Viridiplantae; phylum Streptophyta; class Magnoliopsida; order Solanales; family Solanaceae; genus Nicotiana; species Nicotiana attenuata. The sequence goes on along the minus strand of NW_017673888.1, from coordinate 22,045 downwards.
AGACTTCGTTCAGCTCAGTCCAGGCAAAAGAGTTATGCCGACCGTAAGGTTCGTGATGTGGCATTCATGGTCGGAGAGCGAGTGTTTCTTCGAGTGTCACCCATGGAGGGCGTGATGAGATTTGGAAAGAAGGGCAAGTTAAGCCCTAGGTTCATCGGGCCTTTTGAGATCCTTGATCGAGTGGGAGAGGTGGCTTACAGACTTGCGTTGCCGCCAGGTTTATCAACTGTGCATCCAGTGTTTCATGTGTCCATGTCACGACCCAAAATCCACTAAGGGTCGTGATGGCACCGGACACTGCTGTCAGGCAAGCCAACTAAAATACTTAATTATATTCCAATTTAGACAATTTTGAAAACCCAGATTTTCCTTCTAATTTCATAAGCAAAGAGACAACTGCTTCAATTCAAATTAAATAATAAGCAATTAATACAAAATATTTCAAATCCATCCCAGAACCCGGTGTCACAAGTGCATGAGCAATTTCTAAGAAACAATATAATACAACATCCGTCCGGAATACAGTGGACAGAAAGTAAATACAATATACTGGAAGGGACTATACTAGTTGCGGGCCGCCTCGAATAATGCAACTCACCTAGTCCCCAAATCATCCGTGCTGCTACGCCCAGTAGGCCACTAGAGTTACATATACCTGTGCAATAAAAATGCACAGAAGTGTAGTATGAGTACGAAAACAACATGTACTCAATGAGTATCCCGTCTAATCTCGAAGAAGTAGAGACGATATGGTCGACTTCGACACTTACTAGTGGTCCAATAATGATGTCAATAATTCATTAAATTGTGGACTCTTATAAACATAATTTTTAATCCAATAGGAGGAAACAAGTAAACAAGTATTTCTTTTATAGGAAGTTTCCCAGAATTCCTTTTCATTATTTATCCAAATATTCTCAAGCCATGAAGAGGCAATAACAACTTCAATAAGTTCAAGGCAGCAATACAAGCATGCGCAAATCATGCCGAGGCGTACGGCCCGCTCCAACAGAAAATAAACTGTGCACTGCCGAGGGTCGAACGGCGCGAACCATAGATGCATCTATTACCCCGCTCGCGAACTATCCATGCGACGCGGTCAACATGAAATAAACAATCCCCCTGCTCGCGAATCATACGTGCGACGCAGGTACACATAGAAATACATGCTCAGATAGCCAATTAAGAATTTATCGGGGAATATTTATTCAAATAAAAGCCACTTTCTCTTTTAACAATGTAAGAAAAGAAGTTTAATCCTTTTTGAAATTATTTATTAATTCGATGTGGTTTAAGCAATTCGAGCTGTCAATAAGTTTACAATTCATCCAAGTATAGCATGCTTTTGGGTCCTAGACTACCCGGACAATAGCATAATAGTAGCTACGTACGGACTCTCGTCACATCGTGCGTACGTAGCCCCCACAAATAGGAGCACATAACCAATTAATTCACCTATGGGGACAATTCCCTCATACAAGGTTAGAAAGGAGACTCACCTCGCTCCAAAGATCCATAACCGGCATTCCACGCCCTTCCGAAGACTCGAATCGATGCACAACGCTCCAAAACTAGCCAATAATTATGTAAACCCATTAATATATGCTAAGGTACTCATTATAATCCAGTTTATAACAATTCCTAACCCCGATCAAAAAGTTGACAAAAATGCTCTCGAGCCCACGTGCCCGGAATCCGAAATTTTTTGAAGATAAAGTTTACCCATAGCCTCACGAACTCAAATATATGATTTTCTCTAAATTCCATACCCAAAATCGTGGTCAAAATCCAAGAATACTAGTTTTCTAGGTTTTCCCTCAAACCCCAAGTTTTCTACAAATTTCAATGTCTAAATCCATATATAAACCTTGTATATACTCAAAACTAGTAGAGATCACTTACCTCATGCTTGGTGATGAAAATGGCACTCCAAAGTTGCTCCAAAATCGGCTCCCATGGAAGAAATGAAGTGAAAATGAGCCAAACTTCGATTTTTAAAAGAACCCCACTGCCTCCAGCAGTTTCCGCATCTGCGGAAAAATGACCGCATCTACGGTCCTGCATCTGCAGAAAAATGACCGCATCTGTGGTCCCGTATCTGCGAAAAAATGACCGCATCTGCCGTCCCGCATCTGTGGAAAAATGACCGCATCTGCGGTTATGACAGCAACCGGCACTATTTCTTGACACGGAAATGAGCATAACTCCCTCATACGATGTCCAAATTTGACGATTCTTTTTGCTATGGCTCCATAATTACGATACGGATATAATGGTTCAATAAAAACTTAATTTGGAGATCATTTGCTTAATATGGTACCCCTTTATGTCCAAAGAAACAACGTTGAAACATCAAATAAGAGCGCAATATAACCCGAAACACACCCGAGGCCCCCAGGACCCCTTCCAATCACACACCTCAATCCCATAATATAACACGGACCTACTTGAAGCCTCAGATCACGTCAAACAACGCTAAAGCCATGAATCGCACCCAGATTCAAGCTTAATGAACTTTAAAATTTCAAACTTCTATTTTTGATGTTTAAACCTATCAAATCACGTCCGATTAACCTCAAATTTTGCACATAAGTCATATTCGTCATTACGGACCTACTCCAACTTTTGGAATCGTAATCCGACCCCAATATCAAAAAGTCAACTCTCGGTCAAACTTCCCAGAAACCTTCAAATTTCTATCTTTAGCCAAATGACTTCAAAATAACCTACGGACCTCCGAATTCACTTCCGATCGTGCTCCCAACTCCAGAATCACTATACGGAGCTACTCCCAGACTCAGAATCCCAAACGGACATCGATAACACTGAAATGCACTTCAAGCCAAACTTATGAAATTTCTTCCAAAATGCTAACTTCCACAATGGGCGCCAAAACGCTCCCGGGTCATCCACAACCTGATCCGGGCATACGGCCAAGTCCAAAATCATCATACGAACCTGCTGGAGCCTTCAGATCCCGATTCCGAGGTGGTTTACTCAAAAATCCAATCCTACTTAATTCTTTCAACTTTAAGCTTCCGAAATGAGAATTCTCTCTTCAGATCCCGATTCCGAGGTGGTTTACTCTAAACTTCCCGCAATTCAATTCCGACCATGCGTACAAGTCATAATACCTGAAATGAAGCTGCTCATGGCCTCAGACTGCTGAACACCGCGCTAGAGCTTAAAACAACCGGTCGGGTCGTTACAGTCCATGCTTCGGAAGTATCACGGCGATCCATCCCACATGTTAGACTTCAGCACTGTCCAGTTGGACCAGGATTTGACCTACGAGGAGGAGCCGGTAGCTATTCTAGACCGGCATGTTCGTTAGTTGAGATCGAAGAGTTACCCTTCGGTTCGTGTGCAATGGAGAGGTCAACCTGTTGAGGCAGCTACCTGGGAGTCCGAGTCCGATATACGGAGTAGATACCCCCATCTTTTCATCGACTCAGGTACTTTTCTATGTCCGTTCGAGGATGAACGATTGTTTTAGAGGTGGAGAATGTGATGACCCAAAGGGTCATCTTTTGTTTTAGAATCCGATTCCGTGTTTCGAGGCCTTAAAACCTCATTTATCTCTCCTTGATTTGCGTGCCCAGTCCGAGCGAGTATCCGGAAAGCTTTTATGTGAAAAATTTAAGAAAAGATAATTTTGGTTTAAAAAGATGATTTTAGTTGACTTCGGTCAATATTTTAGGTAAACGGACCCGGGCCCGTATTTCGAGGGTCCGGGAGGGTCCGTAGTAAAATATGGGACTTGGGCGTATGCCCGGAATTGAATTCCGAGTTCCCTAGCCCGAGAAATAAATTTTTGAAGAAAATTGTTAACTGAAAATATGATGGATTTTGGAAATTAAATAATGTTTGATATTGTTGGTATCAGGCCCGTATTTTGGTTCCGGAGCCCGGTACAGGTCCGTTACAATATTTAAACCTTATCTGTGAAATTTGGTGGAAAAAGGAAGTAATTTGACGTGATCCGGACCGTTGGTTGAGAAAATAGAAAGTTTGAACTATCTTGAAAATTTTATTCGTTTTGGTGTTGAATCCATAGATCTAGGTGTTATTTTGGCGATTTGATCACATGAGCAAGTTCGTATGATGTTTTAAGACTTGTGTGCATGTTTGGTTTGGAGCCCCGAGGGCTCGGGTGAGTTTTGGATATGCTTCGGAGTGTTTTTGGACTTCGAAAAATGTTGCAGGTATTCCAGTTCTGGTGTTGGCCTCTGATCTCGCAATTGTGAGACCAGAGTTCGCATTTGCGAAGCCTGACCGTGTTGCAATTGCGACCCACTCATCGCAATTGCGAAGAGTAGCTGGGCCAACAGTCTTCACAATTGCGAAGTAAAGCTGGGAGGGGTACTGGTTGCAAATGCGATCATTTAGTCGCATTTGCGGAGGATCATGTTCGCATTTGCGAACCGTCCTTCGCATTTGCGAAGGCAGCAGAAATGTGAGGGGTTCGCATTTGCGATACCTTCCTCGCATTTGCGAAGCTCAGGTCACAAATGCGACATCTGCAGCTGAGTAAAAGGGGTCTTAGAAGGGATTTTCAATTCATTTCTCAAATTTTCAAACCCTAAGCTTCAAGAGGCGATTTTCTAGAGAGTAGTTCTTCCCCAAATCATAGGTAAACGATTTCTAACTCATATCTTTCAATCTATTTCATCTTTTTACAAGATTTCATCTTGGAATCTAGGGTTTTTCATGGTGGAATTGGGTGTTTTTGGGTAGAACTTAGGAATTTCAAAATTTGGGGAGTTGGACCTCAATTTGAGGTCGGATTCCAAAACCATTGTATATCCGAGCTCAGGGGTGAATGGGTAATCGGTCTTTGGTCCGAATTTCGAGTTTTGACCAAGCGGGCCCGGGGTCGATTTTTGACTTTTTGGGGAAATTGTTGGGAAATCTATAATTATGCATTAGAATTTGTATCTTTGGCTTTTATTGATGTTAATAAGTTAATTATGAGTAGATTTGGGAAGATTGGAAGTGGGAACTAAGGGAAAAGCGGTATTTGAGGTTTGAGTTTGGCCGCGAGGTAAGTGTTGTGGCTAACCTTATCTCGAGGGATTAGGTATTGTTGCCTTATTTGCTACATGTTTATTTGTTGAGTATGACGTATAGGTGAGGTGACGAGTATCTATACGTTGTTGTCGGGTCATAGCATGTGAGTGAGTCTTATACTTGTGACCGTTGTGTTTCTTTATTCGTACTATTCTTGCTTAAACTGGTTATCATTCATCTTAAACAAGTTTTATTATGTTTTTCCTGGATTTTGGATATTGGTTGAGTATTGGCTCAAGTTGAGATTCATGTTGTGAAGTTAAGTGATGAAACAAAGTTGTTTAATTATGATGCCCTTGCCGCGTTGTTATTGTTTCTGTTGTTTGCGTATGTGGTGAGGAAGAGTGATAGAGCACGAAGGGTGATGCCTGCACATTTCTATTATTGATTATCTGGTGAGGCTGAGTGTTAAATCACGAAGGGTGATGCCGTGCACGTATCCATTATTGATTATCTGGTGAGGCTGAGTGGTAAAGCACGAAGGGTGATGCCGTGCACGTTTCTGCTATTGATTATCTGTGAGGTTGAGAGTAAAAGCACGAAGGGTGATGCCGTGCATTATTTTCTGTTGCTGTGTTTATTTTTTATTATCGGTTCAAGGTGTTTTAGCTGTTAAATTCCTTTACTGCTGTGATTCTTTATTTGGTACCCCCATAGTATGTTGCCCCTTCCCGTTCACTTCTGCTTAGCTTCTATTAATTGTTATTCTGTTAGTATACTGTTTAACTACACAGTTTTATATTATTGTCGTGTCCTAGCCTCGTCACTACTTCGCCGAGGTTAGGCTCGACACTTACCAGTACATGGGGTCGATTGTACTGATACTGCACTCTGCACTTTCTGTGCAGATCCCGATACATGACCATACTGATCAGAGTTTGGGTTGTTGCCTTCAGTCCACAGGAGACCCAAGGTAGATCTGCCGGTGTTCGTACACCTGTCGATGCCCCCTCTTTCTCGCGAAATCGGGTTTACGACATTTGGGAAGACAACTCTATTCCCGTGTGGGAACTGGGTTTTTGGAATTGAAGAGTCGCCACCTAATGATTAAGTGCATTAGGACACTGAGAGTTTTGAGTTTGAAAACCAGAGTTCGGGTAAGGGCTAGAAATTATCTCGAGGGGAAGGTGTTAGGCACCCCTCAAGATCCACTAGTGTGATTCCCGGCCATGCTATGTTGTGACTTTAATGCAAATAAGTATTCAAATAACTTCACACATAAGGGTTACAAATAGATACGTAACAAGCATGTTGGAATCAAGGTCTAGATGATCTACAATTTGTTTGAGGGAGGGTCTAAATGCAGAAAATAAATCAATACACAGAAGAAAAATTTAGGGAAAAAAGGAATAATGCAGTAAAATAAAAGAGGGGTTTTGGGTAGTTGAAAAGACAGAATTTTATTGTTATTAGACAAAGTCACATAAAGGAAAGGGGGTCCTAGGTTTGTAAAACACATGGATCATCCACACAACACCGGTAATCAATCGTACGCATAGCATTATCATGTGATCATCATCTCCATGTCTACCCTTCCCAACCAGTTAAGGTATTTAAGCGCGGAATGGTATCGTTACCTACTGCATGCTATTACCCGTCCCACCTATCAGTCCCGGAGGCGTTTAGGACTGCTAATCCTAAAAGGGAGGGAGCTTGGCTTTTCAGGGGTTTTAAAAGGATAAAATTCTAGGGCGACAAACAAAACACATAAAGCAGTTAATGGGGAAATAAGAACAATTAAAGGCTCAAGTAGGCCTCCTCACTTAAAGAAACGAATTGTTTAGCATGTCTTACATATACTGTTTAGGTCATTAATTAAAATTAGCGTAGGAAGAATTGATTTACCACATATTTCCCAGATAGGGAGTCCAAATTAGTCCTGCTTAGATGTAGTTGTCGAAAACTGACAGCTGATTAATTATCTAACTATTTGTATGTTAAACAGGGCCTATAGGCATGATATCTATTAATCCAGGGACGGAGGAATAACTGATTGCAAAAAAAGTCATTAGTTATAAGCTCTACGAGTGTTAAACAAATTGCCACTAATTTTAAACTTAGGAAAGAGTGGCGATTCTGATTAAGTTGATAGTTCCTATAGGCATGGTTTCTAGGTGTAACTGATTTTGAGCAGAGATCCTATAGGCAGGTTATCTATATGTAATGAGTTATTTTAACTCCTATAAGCAGGCTTGCCTAATGACAAATGTATATGCAAAGTGCAGGAAGTCCTATAGGCATATTATCTATACAATATGCAGAGCTTCATTCGATTTATTGCTATGGTATTATTACAAAGTGCATAAAACCTATGGGCATGGTATCTATGTGAAAAATGCAGGCTTTGAAAGTGATAACCCTATGAACATGGTTTCTAGGCGAGATGCAGAATTTTAAAGAGTAAATATCCTATAGACATGGTATCTACGTGAAAATGCAGAGTTTGAAAGTAAAGATCCTATGAACATGATTTCTATGTGAGATGCAGAATTTCAAAGGGTAAATATCCTATAGACATGATTTCTATGTGAAAATGCAAAATCTTAAAGAGTAAATATCTTATAGACATGATTTCTACCCCTTTGGCATGCATTCAGTCCCATCCCCTTTCACTATACCCCAGTAGTTATTACAAAGTTTTTTACAAAGCTTATTACAGACCAAGCAAATTAGAAGGAATAATAAAATTACATCAGTGATTACATCTACATCTAATCAGCCTAATCCAGACTCAAAGTCTAATAATATGAGATAAACCAACATCCAGGATCGGATTTCAAAGCCTTTCTCTTATTTGGGATGTGTCAAAGTTCCAAGGAATTTCAAGAATTCCAGGCAATGCTTACACCTCAAATATCATTGCAGAGTTAAGAACATAGTGCAGTGTGGAAGGGCCAACCCTGAAATGTCCAAGTTCAGAGGGAACTCAAGGTCCCAAGGCAAGGCTCATAGGAGGGGGGCAGAACTTAGAGACTAGGAGTAAGTGTAAGTGTAATAAAAGGGAATTAGGGGGAGCGATGATTCTGAGAGTTGTACTCCTGCAAAATATGAATATGTAACCGTATCTGATGGTTCTATGTTTTGGGGTGCCTGCATTCAAAGAAAGATCGTGAGCTTTGTATTGGGGGAAGGTTAGTTCGTCTTCCCGTGGACCTCGCTCGTCCTACTCGACTCTTGTTTTCATTGGGTAGGGGGGTAGCATCGCTAAACAAAGCAATTTGATAGTAGCCATGCATAAATTTCAAAAATATGATGTAAACACATAAATAATAATAAAAACGATTTTCTTTTAGATGAACCGACGACTGCGACGCGGTTCAAGATATTGCGACCTCTTTTGCTCCGGAATTTTGAGGATCCTCCTCAAAATTCTACCCCAGTTTACTGGGCTGGTGCTTCTGACGGCTGCACGTTGGTGAATGACTGAAGATCAACTTCGGAATTTTGAGGGTCCTCCTCAAAATTCTGCCCCAGTTTCCAATACTAGGGGAAATGAAAATTTTATTGAATTGTGATCGAACCCATAGGGCTGCCTACGTATCCCCTCTTAAACGGGAATCAGGTCAGGCGTAGTTCAAATTACATCATACATATATCATAATGATTACATATAATAGTGTTTGACTGCATCTGAATTAATTGGCTTTGGCCAGACTTCTCCATCCATCTCTGCGAGTATGAGGGACCCTCCATTTAGGGCCCGATGAACCATGTACGGGCCTTGCCAGTTAGGAGAGAACTTTCCTTTGGCTTCATCCTGATGCGGAAAAATTTTCTTCAGTACTTGTTGTCCTGGCGTGAATTGTCTCGGTCTGACCCTTTTGTTGAAGGCTCTGGACATCCTGTTCTGATACAATTGACCATGACAAACTGCGTTCAGTCTTTTCCCGTCTATGAGGGCTAACTGCTCATAGCGACTTTTTACCCATTCTGCATCTTCAAGTTCCGCTTCCTGTATAATCCTCAGGGAGTGAATCTCTACTTCGGCTGGGATGACTGCCTCGGTACCATAAACCAGCATATAAGGAGTTGCCCCGGTTGATGTGCGAACTGTGGTGCGGTATTCCAACAGAGCAAATGATAGCTTTTCGTGCCACTGCTTGTGTTTCTCTATCATTTTCCTCAGTATCTTCTTGATGTTCTTATTGGCTGCTTCTACTGCTCCATTCATCTGTGGTCTGTAGGCTGTAGAATTCTTATGCTTAATCTTGTACATCTCACACATTGCCATCGTCAGATCACTGTTGAGATTTGAACCATTATCAGTGATGATTGACTCTGGGACGCCGAACCGGCAAAAGATACGGTCGCGGACAAAGTCTGCCATAACCTTCTTAGTTACTGCCTTATACGATGTTGCTTCAACCCATTTGGTGAAATAATCAATTGCCACTAGAATGAACCTGTGCCCGTTTGATGCGGCAGGCTCGATAGGCCCGATGACATCCATTCCCCAAGCGGCGAACGGCCAGGGCGAGCTTGTTGCATTAAGCTCTTTTCGAGGCACCTTTATCATGTCTACATGGATCTGACAGCGGTGGCACCTTCGGACATACTGGATGCAGTACGTCTCCATAGTCATCCAAAAATAACCAGCTCGGAGTATTTTCTTGTCTAAGACGAAGCCATTCATGTGCGGGCCACAGGTCCCTGCATGAACGTCTTCCAATAACCTGGATGCTTCCTTTGCTTCGACACATCTTAGTAATCCCAAATCGGGAGTCCTCCTATACAGGATTCCTGCGCTGTGAAAGAAGTGATTGGATAGCCTCCGCAGTGTGCGCTTTTGAGTTGTGTTTGCGAGTTCTGGATACTCTCCTATTGACAGATACTTCTTAATGTCATGAAACAATGGTTTTCCATCTGCTTCTTCCTCAACATGAGCACAGTAAGCGGGTTGATCCTGGATTTTTACCGGGATAGGATCAATGAAGTTCTTATCTGGATGCTGAATCATGGATGATAGAGTGGCCAATGCATCGGCGAACTCATTCTGGACTCTGGGGACATGCCGGAATTCTGTCTTTGTAAACCTCTTCCTCAACTCCTGTACGTGATGCAAGTATGGGAGTATCTTGGAGTTCTTGGTTGCCCACTCTTCTCGAACCTGATGTATGAGCAAGTCGGAATCCCCGATCACTAGTAACTCCTGAACGTTCATGTCAATGGCCAGCTTGAGCCCCAAGATGCAGGCTTCGTACTCGGCCATGTTGTTGGTGCACGGGAACCTGAGTTTGGCGGACACCGGATAATGCTGACCTATTTCTGATACTAGAACTGCTCCTATGCCAACTCCTTTAAAGTTTGCTGCTCCGTCGAAGAACATTCTCCAGCCATCATAGGATTCTGCAATGTCTTCTCCTATGAAAGAGACCTCCTCGTCAGGAAAATACATATTTAGAGGCTCGTATTCTCCACCCACGGGGTTTTCGGCAAGATGATCGGCCAGTGCTTGTCCTTTGATCGCTTTCTGGGTCACGTAGACAATATCGAATTCACTTAGCAGGATTTGCCATTTGGCTAGCTTGCCCATGGGCATGGGCTTCTGAAAGATGTACTTTGGCGGATCCATCCTTGATATGAGATAAGTGGTATAGGCACAGAAATAATGCCTCAACTTCTGAGCTACCCAAGTCAGAGCACAACACGTGCGCTCTAGCAGGGAATACCGGGCCTCATACGGGGTGAACTTCTTGCTGAGATAGTAGATGGCTTGCTCCTTTCTCCCTGTTTCATCATGTTGTCCCAAAACACAGCCGAATGCCCCATCCAGTACTGCAAAGTAGAGCAATAGCGGTCTACCTGGTTCGGGCGGAACCAGGACTGGTGGCGTTGACAGGTATTCCTTGATTCTGTCGAAGGCCTTTTGACAATCATTAGTCCATTTAGTGGCGGCGTCCTTTTTCAACATCTTAAAGATTGGTTCACAAATGACAGTGGACTGGGCTATGAACCGGCTGATATAGTTGAGTCTCCCCAAGAAACTCATAACCTCTTTCTTGTTCTTTGGCGGCGGCAATTCCTGAATGGCTTTAACCTTTGACGGATCCAGTTCTATTCCTCGACGACTTACGATGAACCCAAGAAGTTTTCCGGCGGGAACCCCGAATGCACATTTGGCGGGATTCCGTTTCAAGTTGTACCTTCTCAGTCTGTTGAACAACTTCCTCAGATCTTCCATGTGATTAGTGGCTCTCTTGGATTTGATGATGACGTCGTCTACATACACCTCAATCTCTTTGTGTATAATGCCATGAAAAATAGTAGTCATGGCCCTCATGTAGGTGGCCCCAGCGTTCTTCAATCCAAACGGCATCATCTTGTAATAATACATTCCCCACTGCGTGATGAAAGCCATTTTCTCCGCGTCTTCTTCATCCATCCATATCTGATGATATCCGGCAAAACAATCGACGAATGACTGCAGCTCGTGCTTGGCGCAGTTGTCGATCAGGATATGTATGTTCGATAAAGGGAAGTCGTCTTTCGGACTGGCCCGGTTGAGGTCCCGGTAGTCGACACAGACTCTGACCTTCCCGTCCTTCTTTGGCACTGGCACAATGTTGGCTAACCATGTTGGGTACTCCACTACGCTGAGGACCTTGGCTTTGACTTGCTTGGTAACTTCTTCCTTGATTTTCAAACTCATATCTGGCTTGAACTTTCTGAGTTTCTGCTTTACCGACGGACATGTTGGATCTGTTGGCAGTTTGTGAGCTACAATAGATGTACTGAGACCGGTCATATCATCATACGACCAGGCAAATATGTCCTCATATTCTTTTAAGAACTCCGTGTTCTCTTCCTTTTCTGACGGTGACAGGTGAACACTGATGCGCGTATCCTTGACATTCTCTGTATTCCCCAGGTTGACGACCTCATTTTCTTCCAAGTTAGACTTAGGTCTATTCTCAAA
>NW_017673888.1:0-9747 GCF_001879085.1 Nicotiana attenuata | reverse complement strand
TCTTACAGGAATCAGGTCATATGTAGTTCGGGATACATCGGCGGAATATGCCGATGGAGGTTTTGAAAAGGACGGACGCAATATTTAGGTTGGGAAGGATGGTCAGGGACCGATGGGCTGCGGGAACTGGAGCGAGATCGCTCCTGCTGTAATGGCCGTTGCCGGCTGGTGTACCTGCAAATGAGCAATACAAACATATCGTGCATAAATTTAAACGTGATGCAAGTTCCCATTGGACCATGAATGTTGTCTTCGGACGGGCAGGATGACGTCCTCAGACCATGATGTCCTGGGCCATGAAGCGTATAATAAAGGATTCGCACGCTTTTAAATGATGTTCTCGAGCTATGATAATGGTGCCTCCGAACCATGATGCCTTTGAATAATGATGTGCAAAATATAAAGCGGGGGGTCCTCAGGCCATGGCATGGCGTTCTCGGGCTATGAAAATGATGCCTCCGAACAATGACGCCCTTGGACAATTTGGCGATATTTCAGCCCATGAAATGCAGGATTTGGCGATATTTCAGCCGATGTAAAGTAATAAATATAAATGGCGATATTTCAGCCAATATGAAGTATAAATACAAATAGCGATATTTCAGCAGACAGGAATTTAAACAAAGGTGGCATTTTTCAGCCGATACAGAGAATTAAATAAAGTTGGCGATTTTTCAGCCGATGCAGGATTTAAATGAAGTGGCGATATTTCAGCCATGCAAAAATGTAAGTAAAATGGCGATCTTTCAGCCGACAGGAATTTAAACAAAGCTGGCATTTTTCAGCCGATACAGAGAATTAAATAAGGTTGGCAATTTTTCAGCCGATGCAAGATTTAAATGAAGTGGCGATATTTCAGCCATGCAAAAAATGTAAGTAAAATGGCGATCTTTCAACCGATACAAGATTTAAATGAAGTGGCGATATTTCAGCCATGCAAAAAAATGTAAGTAAAATGGCGATCGTTCAGCCGATGCAAGATTTAAATGAAGTGGCGATATTTCAGCCGATGCAGGATTTAAATGAAGTGGCGATATTTCAGCCATGCAGATGGAGACAGAGCTTAGTCTCGGAAGGCAGAATAGTAGCCTTATGCAATGCAGGAAATGCAAATGCAGGTAGAGCTTAACCTCGGATGGCAGAATAGTAGCCTTATGCGATGCAGAAAAATGCAGATGGAGGTAGAGCTTAACCTCGGAAGGAAGAAAAGTAGCCTTATGCGAAATGCAGATAAAGGTGAGTAGTAACGAAAACTCTTAGCTGATAGATAATAGCTGATGGTTGATTGCGTCGTTGTGGCTGCTGGGGATGTCATGTGCGGACAACACTTGTAAGTGAGCGATGATTCTGAGAGTTGTACTCCTAAAAAATATGAATATGTAACCGTATCTGATGGTTCTATGTTTTGGGGTGCCTGCATTCAAAGAAAGATCGTGAGTTTTGTGAAGGGGGAAGGTTAGTTCGTCTTCCCGTGGACCTCGCTTGTCCTACTCGGCTCTTGTTTTAATTGGGGGTAGCGTCGCTAAACAAAGCAATTTGATAGTAGCCATGCATAACTTTCAAAAATATGATGTAAACACATAAATAATAATAAAACGATTTTCTTTTAGATGAACCGACGACTGCAACGCGGTTCAAGATATTGCGACCTCTCTTGCTCCGGAATTTTGAGGGTCCTCCTCAAAATTATGCTCCAGTTTACTGGGCTGGTGCTTCTGATGGCTGCGCGTTGGTGAATGGCTGAAGATCAACTTCGGAATTTTAAGGGTCCTCCTTAAAATTCTGCCCCAGTTTCCAATAGTGGGGGAAATGAAAATTTTATTGAATTGTGACCGAACTCATAGGGCTGCCTACTTATCCCCTCCTAAACGGGAATCAGGTCAGGCGTAGTTCAAATTATATCTTACAGAAATCATAATGATTACACATAATGGCGTTTGACTGCATCTGAATTAATTGGCTTTGGCCAGACTTCTCCATCCATCTCCGCGAGTATGAGGGCCCCTCCTGTTAAGACCCGATGAACCATGTACAGGCCTTGCCAGTTAGGAGAGAACTTTCCTTTGGCTTCATCCTGATGCGGAAAAATTTTCTTCAGTACTAGCTGTCCCGGAGTGAATTGTCTCGGTCTGACCCTTTTGTTGAAGGCTCTGGACATCCTGTTCTGATACAATTGACCATGACAAACTGCGTTCAGTCTTTTCCTGTCTATGAGGGCTAACTGCTCATAGCGACTTTTTACCCATTCTGCATCTTCAAGTTCTGCTTCCTGTATAATCCTCAGGGAGGGAATCTCTACTTCGGCTGGGATGACTGCCTCGGTACCGTAAACCAGCATATAAGGAGTTGCCCCAGTTGATGTGCAGACTGTGGTACGGTATCCCAACAGAGCAAATGATAGCTTTTCGTGCCACTACTTGTGTTTTTCTATCATTTTCCTTAGTATTTTCTTGATGTTCTTATTGGCTGCTTCTACAGCTCCATTCATCTGAGGTCTGTAGGCTGTGGAATTCTTGTGCTTAATCTTGAACGTCTCACACATTGCCCTCATCAGATCACTGTTGAGATTTGAACCATTATCAGTGATGATTGACTCTGGGACGCCGAACCGGCAAATGATACGGTCGCGGACAAAGTCTTCCATAACCTTCTTGGTTACTGCCTTATACGATGTTGTTTCAACCTATTTGGTGAAATAATCAATTGCCACTAGAATGAACCTGTGCCCGTTTGATGCGGCGGGCTCGATAGGTCCGATGACATCCATTCCCCAAGCGGCGAACGGCCATGGTGAGCTTGTTGCATTGAGCTCGTTAGGAGGCACCTTTATCATGTCTGCATGAATCTGGCAGCGATGGCATCTCCGAACATACTGGATGCAGTCCGTCTCCATATTCATCCAGAAATAACCGGCTCGGAGTATTTTCTTGGCTAAGACAAAACCATTCATATGCGGACCACAGGTCCCTGCATGAACTTCTTCCAACAACCTGGATGCTTCCTTTGCTTTGACACATCTTAGTAATCCCAAATCGGGAGTCCTCTTATACAGGATTCCTCCGCTGTGAAAGAAGTGATTGGATAGCCTCCGCAGTGTGCGCTTTTGAGTAGTGTTTGCGAGTTCTAGATACTCTCCTGTTGACAGATACTTCTTAATGTCATGAAACCATGGTTTTCCATCTGCTTCTTCCTCGACATGAGCACAGTAAGCGGGTTGATCCTGGATTATTTACCGGGATAGGATCAATGAAGTTCTTATTTGGATGCTGAATCATGGATGATAGAGTGGCCAATTTCCTCGGTGACTTACGATGAACCCAAACAGTTTTCCGGCGGGAACCCCGAATGTACATTTGACGAGATTCAGTTTCAAGTTGTATCTTCTCAGTCTGTTGAAGAACTTCCTCAGATCTTCCATGTGATTAGTGGCTTTCTTGGATTTAATGATGACATCGTCTACATACACCTTGATCTCTTTGTGTATCATGCCATGGAAAATAGTAGTCATGGCCCTCATGTAGGTGGCCCCAGCATTCTTTAATCCAAACGGCATCATCTTGTAACAATACATTCCCCACGGCATGGTGAAAGCCGTTTTCTCCGCGTCTTCTTCGTCCATCCATATCTGATGATATCCGGAAAAACAATCGACGAATGACTGCAACTCGTGCTTGGCGCAGTTGTCGATCAGGATGTGTATGTTTGGTAAGGGGAAGTCGTCATTCGGACTGGCCCGGTTGATGTCCCGGTAGTCGACACAGACTCTGACCTTCCCGTCCTTCTTTGGCACTGGCCCAATGTTGGCTAACCATATTGGGTACTCGACTACCCTGAGGACCTTGGCTTTGACTTGTTTGGTGACTTCTTCCTTGATTTTCAAACTCATGTCTGGCTTGAACTTTCGGAGCTTCTGCTTTACCGGCGGACAAGTCGGATCTGTTGGCAGTTTGTGAGCTACAATAGATATACTGAGACCGGTCATATCATCATACGACCAAGCAAATATGTCCTCATATTCTCTTAGAAACTCTGTGTACTCTTCCTTTTCTGACGGTGACAGGTGAACACTGATGCGCGTTTCCTTGACATTCTCTGTATTCCCCAGGTTGACGACCTTAGTTTCGTCCAGGTTGGACTTAGGTCTATTCTCAATGTCCTCGACCTCTTTAATGATCTCTTCTGGTATCTCATCCTCTTCTGAGTCTGTATCCGTTTGTTGCGTTACCTCATCGCATGTCACACTCGTCGGTTCATTAAGATAAGTAATAGTAATGCTGTGTAAAAATAAAATAAATGATAGAGAAAAATAATAAGAGCGAGACTTATAAGAAATTGAAATACTTTGATAAATTCCAAAATCGTTTTGAACATCAGAGCTCTTTTCAAAATTTTAAAGACAATACTGAAGGGAAATCAACTAGCAAAAAAGTAAAAGATAATGCATAGTGCTTTGTTCAGCCTTGCTACCCCAAAGCTTTCCAGGCCTTGGTGGTTCTGATGGACCAATTGTTGAGGCGCGCTCCTCGGCTCACAGCTTGTATGGAAGGGCCTTCCTCCCCTTCCTCCTCGAGAATGACATGACAGTCCATATTGTTATCTTCCAAGAACAGGTTCTTCATTGCTGCCAATGTTTCATCTTCCTCTGACCCATATATGATGTCTGCTGGCTGGAAAGTTTGCGCCAGGCGGGGTATTGGGTGCTCCAGCGGGTAGTAAGGGTCGCGCCATGGTGGCGACCAGTTCTTGAGTTCTTGCCAAGTATATTCATACCCTAACCCGAAAGTGGTGCCATGTTTCTTCAATTTGATAGGCTTGGTGATTCCTTGGAGGTTCTTGCCGAGCCCTTTGCCAGGCTCGTATCCACACCAATTCAGTATACTTTCGATCTTGTTATCCCACCACTTGTCTACGGCGTTGACTCGCTCAATGTGATGGTAGGTTTCTCCGCCTATCTTCCTTCTTCCTCCGATCGCTGGGATGGTCTGACGACTATATATGGGATTACTACCGTTTCCATGAATAATCACCTCTTGGTGATTCCACTCGAACTTCACTGCCTGGTGCAGGGTTGATGCTACAGCTCCAACAGCGTGGATCTAAGGTCGTCCCAGTAGCAAGTTGTATGATGCTGGGATGTCTATTACTTGAAAATCAACATCGAACCAAGTTGGTCCCATTTGCAGACATAAACTGATCTCCCCAATAGTGGACCTTTGGGAACCATCAAAAGCTTTGACGTTGATAGCCCCATCCTTGATTTCATGCAGACTCTTCCCCAACGTTCTGATGGTCACCAATGGACAAATGTTGAGGCTGGACCCTCCATCAATCAAAGTCCTGGTGATGAAATAGTCTTCGCATTGCATAGTGATATGCAACGCTTTGTTGTGGCCTAAACCTTCAGGGGGCAACCCATCCTCGTGGAAAGTGATCTTATGACTCTCCAATATCTGCCCGACCATGTTTGCCATCTCTCCTCCAGTTATGTTACTGGGTACATACGCCTCGCTCAGTATCTTCATCAGGGCATTCTTGTGTGTCCCGCAGCTCTACAGTAGAGCTAGAATGGAGATCTGCACTGGTGTTTTATTTAATTGATCGACAACTAAGTATTCTTTCGCCTGTATCTTCCGCCAGAGATCATCGGGCCCAGTTTCAATAGGCCGTCCAGACGCCTGCTAATTTGATTCAACTAAGTGCTCCGGAGTATAAATTCTGCCGGTTCTGGTCATACCCTGTGCTGCAATTGCTTCCCCAGACCTAGTTTTCCCCTCCTTCTTGCCTCGGCGGTATAATCCCAAGGAATGGCCTGTGTATGGAATGGCGTTATGGCTGACATTGCTACAGGAATGGGCACCCTTGTTTTGGGAGGTAATACAGCAACTTCAAATGGTACTTTCGGAGACCCAAACTCCACCTCAATAGGCTCTACGGTCTTTGTGGATGACGGTGTTTCAAACTCGAGAGGCACGGACATGTCTACTTCAGCATCCCCAGAGGGCTGGATCTGGACTACGATTGGATTCAGTGTGACTGTTGGTTTCTTGGGCTCATCACCTTCGGCAATCAATCCAATTGACCCTTTGGGGTCCCAATCATCTTCTACCTCGATCATATGCACGCCTCCACCCTTATGATCAGGCAAGGGATTGTTGCAAAAATTAGGAGCAGGATCCTTTGCCACGATGATTTTGTTGTCAATTAGAGCTTGGATTTTGTCTTTCAAAGATCGGCACTCATCAATGGTATGCCCTTTCATGCCGGAATGGTATGCACAGGTTTTGTTTGGATTGACCCATTAGGAAGGATTTTCTAGAGTTATGGCGGGGATTGGGGTGACGTAACCGGCTGCTTTGAGTCTTTCATATAGCTGGTCGATTGGCTCGGCGATGGCGGTCTATTGCTTGGGAGGTCTACGGTCGAAATTAGGACGTGGCCTGGGGAAGTTTTGGCGGGCGGGAGGTGATTGGTAGTGAGAAGGCTGAGCATTATAGGCTTGGTAGACGGGTGCGGGTTGGGAATATCTTGGTGAGGTAGGTTGATATGTGGGGGAGGGAGATGATTGGTAAGCAGGTGATGGAATTTGGTAAGAGGGCGGAGGTACTTGGTAATTGGGGATAGGTTGGTATGTGAGAGGGGGTACCGGGTAGGCTTGGTATTTTATTGGGGACTTTGTTCTCTGTGCAACCATCACGGCACTCACATCCTTTTTCTTGGGCGTGCCACCAGACTGTAGAGCCTTGTTGGTAGCCTGCAATGCCTCAAAGTTGGTGACCATACCACTTTTAATGCCTTCCTCGATCCTTTCTCCTAGCTTGATGATGTCGGAGAATTTCTGTTCCTCTATCAGCATTAGCCTCTCATAATATTGTGGATCCTGAGCTCGGATGAAAAATCTGTTCATCTGTTCTTCTTCTAAGGATGGCCTAACCTTAGCAGCCTCGGATCTCCATCGAGTGGCATACTCGCGGAATGTCTCAGTAGGTTTCTTTTTCAGATTCTGGATGTAGAAGACATCTGGCGCATTTTCTGTATTGAATCTGAATCTGTCTATGAATCGGACGCCATTCCTACCCAGCTTGTCCACTTCTTGGGGTCTTGGCTAATGTACCAAGATAGAGCATCACCTTTCAAACTTCTCATGAAGAGCTTCATGCGAATATTTTCATCTCTTCCTACGCCGACCACCTTATCACAGTATGTCCTCAGATGGACCCCGGGATCTCCTGTGCCATCAAACATTTCGAACTTGGGAGGCTTGTACCCCTCGGGAAGTTCGACATCCGGCTAAATGCAAAGGTCCTCATAATTCAACCCCTCAATACCTTTATTTCCTTCAACACCCTGGACTCGGCTAGTCAGTTTCTTGAGCTCAGCAGCCAGGTTCTTGATGAGAGAGTCTTTGTCATCAGACTCCGGTGTGTTTGTAATGGGCTGAGTGTATTGTGGTAGGGTTTCCACATAGATGGGAGTGTGGTGGGGATGATCATTTTATGGTTCAGGGACGAGGAGTGGGGTGTTGTTGTGACATGTGTTGCAATTTTGATGAGTAGCGGGTTGTTTCTGACTCTTTGGGATGTTCTGTAGAGATATGGGGTGTTGAGCATTGGGAAAGTTGACGTTTGGAGTAGTGAGGGAGAATGACAAGCTCGCCAAGTTCCGGACTTGGTCTAGTTCTTCTTGAAATTTCAGTAGCTTCTGTTCGAGCTGGGCGGCACTTTCTTTGGACACCTGAATACCCTGAGGAACCTCTACCCTTTCAGCTGAGTTCTCCTTTATGATGTTGTTCACGTCCTCCATTTTTGCTTTGTTCTTTCTTTTGATAGGACTTGGAGGAGGAGGAGGTGGAGGGCCCTTAGATCTTGTGGAGTAGGATGATGATGCCAGAGTGCACGAACTAACCTTTTGGGGAGGGGAATAAAAATAAAAGAAAAAACAAAAAGGTAACAAGTTAGTATGGATTCCGAGAAAAAAAATGTTGCAATATTTAAACACATAGTGCAAGAATATAAATCGTGTCCTAATTTGGGAGCCTCGTTGTGCCCGAGGTAGTCCTAGTGACAAGTTGATTTGGAGAACTTATAATGCTAAATGCCTCACTTTATTGATAAAAATAAGACAAATCCCCAAAACGATACCAAAATTGCGGAAAATAAAATTTCACTGATGGCCACTGGCCTTATTACATTTAAAAGTAAAAGAAAAGACTCCTAACTACTTGGTCCTAGAAGGACCTTCCACAGGTTGAATGCTCTCGTTGATCAAATCTTCCAGCTCGCGTAGGTTCTCCAGTAAAAATGCCTTTGCCAGGCGCTCTCCTTCGTTTCCCTCAGCATTCTGGCAGTCGGTGACTCTCTTTCTCACTTTTCCTTCCGATTCCAGCAGACTGTATTCCAGATACTCCAGCTTTTCGCTAGCCTTGGTGACCCTCTCTTTCCATTCGTTGATTTGGTCACTTGATGGGAGATTCCTCCACCACGTCAGCAAGAGTGAGGGTATACTGACCATACCGAAGTCAGGGACTTTGTTCTCCATTTTCTGCAAAACAAAAGGGTTAAGACCATACCCCCCACCGGACTGGACTATTTAAACCAATTAGCAAAATGGCATTTAGTTCTCCAAATAAATGCACAGAATATGGTGTTGTCCGTTTGGGTTCCAAGGAAACCCAGTGGACTTTGGACAAGGCTAACTTAAAGAGTCATTATGTGGACAGCATAACTGACTCGACTAGGTTTGACAGTGATGCATGAACAGTTAAATAGAATAAGGCTTCTATGGGTGCTAGACCGGTACCCTTGAGCGGACAACTCAAGAGGGAAAGGCACGGAACCGTCGACTGCACCGCTGATCGACTGGTTTTACCGCAAATATGCCTTTGCCAAATTTAAGGGGTAATAATATCGGAAGAGCGCAACCACTCATTAAGCGTTGCTATGGTATTTGTTTGGCACGAGTGGAATATGATGTTGAAGATGCAATTACAAAAATGAAACAAATTATCACGTATTTTCACGTTCATAATAATTACAATAATTGCTCAAAAATTACAACGGTATTGAAGGAAAGCAGTGAATGAAAGAGTTAAAGAAAGAAAAGAAACAAAAAAAGCCAAGTCAGTTTCGAAGTAGAAGAGAGATAAAGACATTAAATAAAAGAAATAAAGAAGCAATAAAGTCACGAATAACATGTAATGGTAAAAGCCTAAAGAAGTCCCCAGCAGAGTCGCCATGCTGTCGACGCCCCCTTTTTCTCGCGAAATCGGGTTTACGACATTTGGGAAGACAACTCTATTCCCGTGTGGGAATTGGGTTTTTGGAATTGAAGAGTCGCCACCTAATGATTAAGTGCATTAGGACACTAAGAGTTTGAGTTTGAAAACCAGAGTTCGGGTAAGGGCTAGAAATTATCACGAGGGGAAGGTGTTAGGCACCCCTCAAGATCCACTAGTGTGGTTTCCGGCCATGCTATGTTGTGACTTTAATGCAAATAAGTATACAAATAGCTTCACACATAAGGGTTACAAATAGATACGTAACAAGCATGTCGGAATCAAGGTCTAGATGATCTGCAATTTGTTTGAGGGAGGGTCTAAAGGCAGAAAATTAATCAAGACATTGAATAAACAAAGCAGAAAAAAATTTAGGGAAAAAGGGATAATGCAGTAAAATTAAAGAGGGGTTTTGGGTAGTTGAAAAGACAGAATTTTATTGATATTAAACAAACTCTCATAAAGGAAAGGGGGTC
>NW_017673887.1:102255-116592 GCF_001879085.1 Nicotiana attenuata | reverse complement strand
TCAACCCCCCTCCCCCCCAAAAACCCCCCCTACCTTCGTCTCTCTCATAACCACCATCCACGACCGTCTACCACCATCCCTCCGCCGTCCACCGCCTGCTGGAAATCGCCTCCGCCGGCGGCGATTAACCAATCACTCCCAAAATTACACCATAGCCCCTTCTCGACCTCCCCTTTTCAGATCCGGGCGTAGTTTTCTCCAAATTCCCGTCAAATTCGTCGAATAACCCAAACCCTAGCGCCGCCTCCGTCGTGCACGGCGGCGCCGCCCACAAACGACCCCAAAATCACACCCCAGGGTCTCCTCACCCTCTTCTTCCCAAAGCCTAAACTAATTTCGTCCAAATCCAGCCCTAATTGCTCGAATCCTAGATCTAGGGCTCCTGACTTAGAGGTTGTCAAAATTTCAATCGCCTGGGGATTTTATCCATAATCAAATGGTCTTCTAATAATGTTGTTTACCTATTTTGGCAAAGAATAGGCAAACAACATTATTTGAAGGCCTGATTTGAAGTCAATCGATTGAAGCCTGAATCAGTGAGTTCTTAATTTTCCATTATTTCTTTATTTGTTTTCTTTCTATAGTGGATTTTCCTTTAATTAAAATTAGCCTCCCCTTCATGTTCAATCCCTCTTCATGCTTAACTGATTTAGGGTTTAATTTTTATTTTTTTTGCTTAACAATCTGTTGATTATTTTTCTTTGTTCGTATTTGTTTGTTTTCATTGTTCCTTCAAATCCTAATTCTCTGACAATTGAAAGCATGATTTTGTTCTTTTTGATTTTGTGTTTGATTTGTATTTTTTGTTTAACTGGTAATAAATAAGATGATGTATTACTTTTATTAATTTTGGTTCTTAATTTGGTCTAGTTCATAGTAGTAACAGCAGTAGCCATAATTAAATAGATTTGTTAGTCAATTTTAGGGATTTTAAATATTGGTAAATCAGGTCTTGTTTGGTTATAGCTGAATTGCTTCCAGCCTTTAATTAATTAACTATGGTCATCTTTTGACCCAATTAACAGGGCTGGGGGTTAGTAAGTATAGGTTAGTAATTTCAGAATAAATAAAAGGATATTTTAGGTGTTTCAAAGTAGAGAATCTTGTAGTAACTAAAAATAGAATTCCTTAGAAGCTTCTAGATAGGGTTCTAATTTGAAATTCAAGAATTAAATGCAGTAACTTGGGCAACAAGCCAAAAGTTTAGGGACTAATGTATAAAAATAGAAAATAAAAAGAGGAGGGAAAATGGGTAATGAAATCTAGAAGCTTCCCCTTGATTTTCTGCATATAAAAGGCACCCCTTACCTTCTTTTACAAGTTTAAAAATCTGAAAAATTCCCCCCAAAATTTTCTACAAAGGGAGAGATCTGAAAATTCAAAACAAGTTCTTAGAAGTCTAGAGAGATCCAAAACTCTGAAAAGTCAGAATTCAAAATTTGAGAAGCCTAGTGAGATCTGAAATTCAAAAAAAAAATTAGAATTAGAAATACTGAACAGCTCTGAAACTTCAGGCAACCAAAAACTCCAAAAATCACTATTCCATTGAATTTTTAGAATAATCTCTAAGCTCCAGGTTCTGAAATCCATTTTCCAGCTTGTCTAAAGTTGAAAATGGTTTGAATTGCCTTAGGTTTCAATAGTTAAGGCCTCAGAGTTTCCTAGAGTGATTTTGAATGTGAATCTGGTTCAGTCAAGCTTGATTTGGGAGTGCATTGGTGTTGTTTCCTGAAATTACTTCCTGGATGATTTGATACCATTTCCTGGGTTTGGAATTAATTCGAAACTACTGCTGATTGCTGCTCACTGGTACTGCTCATCATTTGCTGCCTTCCTGACTTTAATTTACATTTGTTTTGGCCATCTCCAGGTACATGAACTTGTAAACTCAATTGATTGTCATGGAATTTGAGGAATTAAATGGAAAATAGGAGTTGAAGCTCATGAATTTTAATACGAAATTCTATCAGTTTGTTTACTTTCTGAATCTATTTGCCTAGATCTGTGTTGACTTTAACTTTATGAGGTCCTGATGTAATTCATGTAATAAGTAGTGTGTGTATTATGCTTGTTTGGTTGGTCATGTGATGTGCCTAGATTATCCCAGTGAGTTCGAACACAATTTGATCCTTAGGTATAACTGGGAAGCTGATCTTTTGCTTGGCATGTTATATATCCATTATGAACCTAGTAGTCACATTTGAAGATTGGTAATTGTATCTTAAGTATAAACCAGCTTCATTTAGAGTCATTAGTTAAAATCATGAGTTTGAGAAGTTTAGTACAGGATCAGTTTTTTTTAATGCAAAAATCATCAGACGAAATGCAAAAACAATTAAAATTAGTTAACATTCCCTGCGCGTTAGCTCATTGGATCAGTTTTCGCATGAATCCTTTGATGTTATATTCCTATGTGTGTATTAAATTTAAAGGGCAGCACGTTTTGATTTGAATAGACCATTTCATTGGTTTCTGCCAACTGATAAAATTTGGGCCCAGTTATATAATAATTAGCCCAATGATCACCCATTTTGTGAATTGATATTTTCCCTTAATTGTGGACTGTTCGGGATCTCTCCAACGTGGGCTAGCATTGAGGCCCAATGCTGGACAACTTTTCATAAGCTAACCGATTTTATTCTTCTTGTGGCCAATCTTGAAGCAAAAATGCTTGGGGCCTTAATCAAGGCTATTGGTTTAATTTGTCAATGCAAGTTTGGGCTTTCCAAGTTAAGTAGAAAATTTGAATTAAGGGGTCTTCAATAAATGAAGATCCTCTTGTTTGAATTTGGACTTGATCTTGAGGCCCAAGTTTGTTTGAATGCTTTTTATAGTAGTCAATTAACAATGCTAACTAATTAGGCCTTTTAGAGAAAATCCTTAATAGAGAATAATAGTTCCTTTAGGATGACCTTTAAAATAAATCGAGGTGCGCCGCGCCAAAAAAAATTTATAAATTGCGGGGCCCTCTTTAAATACTCATATTAAAATACTTAGAAACCAGGACGTGCCATTTAGCGAAAATGGCACGTCCTATCCCAAGTTAAACCGGTGACTTGGGACACCAAAAGCCAATCCTATCCCAAGTGGCGACTCTAAAATAAATAAATAATCTCATTTCGAATAATGTCACTTTAAATGGAAAAACTCCCTTATACATTACCCTTCGAGGTAGGTGTGTAAAAAGGAGGTGTGACAACTTGAACAAGTATTGCAAACTCTTGTGATCCGTGAACACCTCACACGACACGCCATATAAATAATGCCTCCAAATCTTCAGCGCGTGAACAATGGCCGCTAGCTCCAAATCATGAACTGGATAATTCTTCTCGTGGATCTTCAACAGTCGCAAAGAATATGCAATAACCTTGCCATTCTGCATCAACACCGCACCAAGTCGAAAGCAAGATGCGTCACAATACACTGTATATGGCCCTAAACCTATAGGCAATACCAACACTAGCGCCGTAGTCAAAGCTGTCTTGAGCTTCAGAAAGCTCGCCTCACACTCGTCCGACCACCTGATTTGGGCACCCTTCTGGGTCAACCTGGTCATCGGGACTGCAATAGATGAAAACCCCTCCTCAGACTAACGGTAATAGCCCACCAAAGCCAAGAAACATCAAATCTCTGTAGCTGATATGGGTCTAGGACAGTCCTTGACTGCCTCAATCTTCTTAGGGTCCACCTGAATACCCTCTGCTGATACAACATGACCCAGGAATGCAATTGAACTCAACCAAAACTCACATTTCGAAAACTTAGCATATAACTGACTGTCCCTCAGAGTTTGGAGAACGACTCGATGATGCTGCTCTTGCTCCTCCCGGCTGCGGGAATAGATCAAAATATCACCAATGAAGACAATCGCGAAGGAATCCAAATACGGATTGAACACTCGGTTCATCAAATCCATGAAGGCTGCTGGGGCATTTGTCAACCCAAATGACATTACTAAGAACTCATAATGCCCGTACCGAGTGCGAAAAGCTGTCTTAGGGACATCAGATGCCCTAATCCTCAACTCATGGTAGCCGGATCTCAAATCATTCATCGAAAACACTTTGGCACCCTGAAGCTGATCAAACAAATCATCAATCCTCAGCAATGGATACTTATTCTTGATTGTGACCTTGTTCAACTGCCGATAGTCTATGCACATCCTCATCGATCCATCCTTCTTCTTATCAAACAACACCAGCGCACCCCAAGGCGAGACACTAGGTCTAATAAAGCCTTTATCAAGCAGGTCCTTCAACTATTCTTTCAATTCTTTCAACTCTGGTGGGACCATACGATATGGCGAAATAGAAATGGGCTGAGTGCCCGGAGCCAAATCAATGCAAAAGTCAATATCCCTATCGGGTGGCATCCCCGGCAGGTCTGACGGGAATACCTCTGGAAACTCACGAACAACGGGCACATAATCCATAGAAGGAACCTCAACACTAGAATCACGAACATACGCAAAATAGGCCAAACATCCCTTATCAACCATACTGCGAGCCTTCATATATGAGATAACCCTGCTGGTAGAATGACCAGGAGTCCCTGTCCACTCCAAACGAGGTAACCCCGACAATGCTAATGTCACACTCTTGGCGTGACAGTCCAGTACAACATTATAAGGGGATAACCAGTCCATTCCCAAAATGACATCGAAGTCTACCATATCGAGAAGTAAGAGATCTACACGGGTCTCAAGACCCCCAATAATAACCACACACGAGTGATAGACTCGATCTACAACAATAGAATCACCCACCGGTGTAGACACATATACAGGTGCACTCAAAGAATCACGAGGCACAACCAGATAAGGGGCAAAATAAGATGACACATTGGAATATGTAGACCCCGGATCAAATAGAACTGAAGCATATCTAGTACAAACTGAAACTATACCTATGATAACTGCATCGGAGGCCTCAGCCTCAGGTCTGGCTGGAATAGCATATCATCGGGGCTGGGCCCCACCATTCTAAACTACATTCGGAGGACGGCCTCCTGCTGGCTGGCCTCCACCACTAGCTGCCTGACCTACACCTCCAACTGCCTAACCTCTACCTCTAACACCTCGACCTCCATGTCTAGCTGGCTAAGCGGGCTGTGGAACACTCGGTGCCTGAACCATGGCACGTGAACCCTAATGCTTAGAGCTGCTCGGTGCTCGAGGGCAAAATCTAGCAATATACCTCGTATTGCCACAAGTATAACAAGCCATCGGCTTCTGGGACTGCTGACCCTGACGTCCTGAGTAAGGGTGGCAAGTAGGTCGGTTAGGCCCGGGACCGGCCCAGGCCCGCGAGCCTATATGGGTAGTTGGCCAAAATGGTCCTACCCGTTTAATCCCGGCACAAAGGAGACATACAGGCCCATGTGTCCCGGTTCACAATAGGGGCCGTAAGGACCGGGACCGTTAGGGCCCGGGACCGGCTCCTAAGTGGGCTGGTTCAACCAGTCCCAACCGATCCTAAGCGGCCCTAAACAGGCCCAACGACTAATTTTAAAAAAAATTCTCAATTCAATTTCTGACCGTTGCACCTTTAAAATGTTGCCGTTATTGCATCCAAAATAGCCGTTGGCTATTTATAAAATAGCCATTTAACCCTCTCCCCCCCTCCTAACTTTGTTTTAACCCCAAACTTTTTATAATTACACTTTTCCCTATTTTCAACTATAAATACCCCTTGATTCTTTCATTTTTCTTCACCAAATCATCGTTCTCTCTCAAACTTTCTCAATCACTCTCTAATTTTCTTCTAAAATTGGTTACTTTGTTGTTGCAACTTGTGTGAAAAATTGTGAAGTTGGTGAATTGAAGTATTCAAGTCTTCAAGTCTTCAACGAGAATTAATTTCAATAAGTTGTTCGTCAACTCGGTAGACTCATTCGAACTATTAAGTTTTAATATTATAGTTTTGTTTGTCTTATTTAATTACTTTGTATAATTCTAATTAAGATGGCCTATTCCTTAAAAAATGTTTAGTAAAAATAAAGGAAAATCCATGAGTGGTGAATCTAGTAGCCAATCTATTGCTCCTCTAATTCCCAGACCTCCCCTACCCAAACCCCATACCCGCCCCTCCACATGCTACTATTCTTGAATGTGATAATACTTTATTTTAATTTACGAAGAGCCAATATGGGCATAATGTTGGAGGTGGTGAAAACTTAGATCATGAATATATATGAATTCTCTTTATGGTATCCAACTATTGATGAAGAAGATGAGCAGGAAATAGATTTATATGAAACGCAACCGGATGATGATACACCCATTAGTCCTGTTACTCAAGTTAACCCAACTAATCCAAATGATGCCCCTGTTACTACACCTACTTTTTCTAGACAACTTTCCAAACAAGTCCAACATCTCTTGTTTGGCCATTTTTTATTCAAATAAGAGAAATAAATAAAGCTAAGTTTAAAGCTTGTGGCAAAGAGATGGCTTGTTAAACTATGTTTGATCGGTGGGGGGTAGGGGGGGGGGGACGGGAAAGTTCAGCAGACACATAATGATACACCCTCAAATTTAAAAAAATAAATAGCCCCACAAATATATATATATATATATATATATATATGTATACATTTAAGAAATGTTTATATAGTATTTATAAGCTATATAATTTACAAGAAATTACCATAGATAAAAAAAATTATCAAGGCCTATTTAGGCCCGTATAGGCCCTTTTAGGACCGAGCCCGGCCCACATAGCCCGGGACCATTGGTAAATGGTCCCAGTCCCGGTCTGGTTACACCCAAAAGCCCGTGAAGCCCGGGTCCGTTTAAGCCTGGCCCACGAAGCCCGAGGCCACTTAGAACCGGACCGTTTAAGCCCGGCCCGCAAGGCCCGTTTAGGACCTGGCCCGTAACATTTGCTACCCTTAGCGTGAGTAACCACCTTAAAAACTCTGTAGCGGAGGTGCAATGGTAGGAGCTGGTGATGCACTATAAGGTAGCTGATCTGAGTACTGCATATGAGAACCACGACCACCAGGAGAACCGAGAGAAGCCAGAAGTGCTAAATGAAACGGCTTGGGAGAATGGCCCCTACCAAAAGAATCCCTGCCTCCAGACGAGGAACCACTGAACCTGCCAGAATTACAAGGCCTCTTGTCAGACCCTCGACCAGTCCCCTATAATAGAACCATCACAACTCTCCTTGCCACATTGGCCACATCCTGAAAAGAAATCTCGATCCCTATCTTTTTAGCCATCTTCAATCGAATCAGCTGATCGAGTCCCTCAATGAACCTTCTCACCCTCTCTCTCTCGGTGGGAAGTATAATATGAGCATGACGGGCCAAGGCAATAAATATGGTGTTGTACTGAGTGACAATCATAGAACCTTGTTGGAGACGCTCAAACTACCTCCGATAGCTCTCTCTCCGAGTGATAGGAAGAAACTTCTCCAGAAATAGCTGAGAGAACTGATACCAAGTCAAAGCCGGTGACCCAGCTAGTCTAGCAAAATTATAATCTCTACACCAAGTCTTGGCAGAACCTGACAGACAAAAAGCAGCAAAGTCGACCCCATTGGTCTCCACTATCCCCATGTTCCGTAGAACCTCATGACAACTATCCAAATAGTCATGGGGATCCTCTGAAGATGTTCCGCCATAAGTAATAGTGAAGATCTTGGTGAACCTGTCCAACCACCACAAAGCATCAGCAGACATAGTTGCTCCATCACCGATCTGAGCTACAACACCCGGCTGAACTACCCCAACTGGTTGAGCTACTGGAGTATGAAATTGAGGAGCCATCTGCTCCGGAGTGCGAGTAGCGGGAGTCAGTGCTCCTCCCCTAGCCTGAGAGACGGTTGGTTCTACAGGAAGTAAACCTACCTGGGTGACACTCTTCATAAGGCCCTCTGGATGGACCAGAGCATCCTAGAGTACCGGGGTAGCGATGAACCCTTCTAGGACCTGAGCTAGCCCTGCTAGAACGGTCTGGGCTGGAGCCTCCTCCTCAAACTCTACTTGAGGCTCCGCCACTGGTGCTGCTGCTCTGGGATGAGCCCTGCCCCTACCTTGGCCTCTAGCAGGGCCTATGCCTCGTCCCCTGCCCCTTGTAGAAGCTACCACTGGGGGCTCGGGCTGCTGATCAGCGGATGAAGAAGCACGTGTTCTCGCCATCTGCTAAAGAACAAAATAGAAGTTCAATTAGCATTGAGAAGTCAAATCGCACGACAGAGAAGAATAGTTGTGAAGTTATTCCTAAACTGTGTAGCCTCTAATAGGCACAGATGTCTCCGTACCGATCACTCAGACTCTACCTAGCTTGTTCGTGAATTGTGAGACCTAAGCAACCTAGAGCTCTGATACCAACTTGTCACGACTAGTATTTCCCACCCTCGGAAGTCGTGATGGCGCCTACTCGTGAAAGCTAGGCAAGCCAACTATTAAGGTTTTAACCCATTATCAATCAACCCAAATCTGATATAAACAATAACTACTGTTAAATAGATGAAAAGTGCGGAAAAATAATAACAAATCAAAATAAACCAATACATGTCTACCCACAAATCTGGTGTCACAAATTCACGAACATCTACAAATTACTACAAACAGTGGTCTGGAAAGAAAAGTACAACGGTTGTCGAAATGAAAAGAGACAACGAAAAGATAAAAAGGGAAGGGGAACTTTAGGCTCTACGGACGCCAGCATATCTACCTTGGTCTCCCTGGACTGAAAGGCAGCTACCTCAGCTACTCACCGGGTCCGGTACCGAAATCTTCACAAAAGAGTGCAGAGTGTACCATCAGTACAACCGACCCGATATATTGAGTGTTGAGCCTAACCTCGGTGAAGTAGTGACGAGGCTAGGATACGACAACCATATAAACCTGTGTAGTTAAATCATATACAAACAGAATCATAATAACAGGAATCAACAAAATAAGGTGGGAAGGGGACACGCTGTGGGGAATATAAGATTCTAACGATAAACCAATAAAGAAGTATCAATAAAGAAGCATAATGAACCTCATATCTATATCAACAAGAATAATGAAATGGTATCACGTGCACGACATCACCCTTCGTGCTTTTACTCCCGTTCTCACCATATGAAACAGCAGAAATGGCACGACATCACCCTTCATGCATTACCTCCCATAATCATGGCAAGACATCACCCTTCATGCATTATTCCTCACAATATCGGCACGGCATCACCCTTCGTGCATTATACTCACTCACAATACCATGCACGTCATCACCCTTCGTGCTTTATACTCTTCCTCACCCAAACAAATGAACAATATGTCCCGGCAGGGGAATCTACAATATCAACAATAACATCCCGGCAAGGGATTCAGCTATAACCGACCTCATTTCCAAAAATGACTTTACATAATGAAACCCAACTTGAGCCAATACTCAACAATAGTCAATTACCAAGAAAATTTCATAAGCTTTGTTCAACATTTATAATCATCAATTTGAGCATGATCGATACATAATAGAGTCACAACAATCATGATATAAGACTTGTATACGGCGAAATCGGAGGGTCTAATTTATTTCTATCAAGTTACATCAGAAGAGCGCCTCGAGACCCTGAGGACGCGAGGCTATGACCGAGATCCCTCCCTCGGGGCTCGTCAAGGCCCGAGTCAAAGAAGACGAAGATCGAGGCTAGAGAAAAATGGGGAATTCCCAAGGCACACAGCTAAGTCTGATAGAGCCGGCCTACCCAGAGCCTGTATCGAGGCGTCGCGTCTAGCCATCCCATCTCCATGCTTTTACAATTAATGTACGTTGTACTATAACGGGATTCCCCTCCTATATAAAGGGAATCCTCACCACTTTGTAAGGGGCTGCTGTTGCTCGAACTACTCTACACAATATCAATAATATCTCTCTCTCTCTCTCTCTCTCTCTCTCTCTCTCTCTCTCATTTCTCTCTAACTTACTTGTTCGAGGCTACTACTTTCATTTATTGCTTTCATACTTGTTCTTCATTTATCGCTTATCATTGGCCTTAAAGAGCCTCCCTTAATTATCTTCTAACTGTTATCCTTTTTCGGTTTACCCCCGATAGCTCGAGCCCGAGCCTAGGCATCGACCTCAAGGGCTTTCATCGATCAGTCCGAGGTCCGGATGGCAAGCTCCACTCGTTCAAACATAGCCTCGTTTTAGTTCGTATTTCGTCTTTGAACTTCATATATCTAGCATCAACTGCTCTAACAACTAGCATAAAAATAGATCATGTATTTTTAGAGTCCCATCATCAAATTTAATTGTCGTTACCATTTTCACAGTAAATAGTTTGGCGCCCACCGTGGGGTTAAAAATATTAGTGAATTATTTTCTTGTTGGTTTCATTACACAATGCAAGTTATTCTTTACACTTTTTCTTGCCAAAATCATTGATTTCAGGTCGAAATGTCCGGTTCGGTGAACAGATTGAGAATGACAACCTCGAAAACCACGGGGAAAATGGGGTGGCCGTTCCAGTTATCGGCACGCCACCACAGAACCTCCATAATGCTCCAGGGCCGATTCCAACGGATGCGGATTCGCAGGACGCGCAGCAGCTCATGCACCGACAGGAGTATACAACATGGCGACCAACAGGAAGCCCAAAAAACTCCAGCCTGGGAAGAACAGGAAGTTAGTTGTCATGTTATTTTTGAAATGTTGTAGGCACAACAGTTGGCTATCATCTAGCTGCAAAGCCACCCGAAGATTCCTAGCATGGTAGGACCTGGAGCTACTCCTCCGGCCGAACAGGTACAGAAGGGATCGAGCAACAACGGATCGGTAGTCGATCCGGCCATCGCAAAAATGCTCGAGGATCTCACTAAAAGGATCGAGTCTGGCGAGAAAATGATAGCAGCTAACGACAACAAGGTCGAAACCTACAACTTCAGGGTCGACCAAATCCCAGGCGCGCCCCCGATCTTGAAGGGTGTAGATTCGAAGAAGTTCATACAGCGGCCGTTCCCAGCGGAAGCAGTTGCAAAGCCCATTCAAAAGAAGTTTAGAATGTCTGAACTCTCAAAACACAATGGGACCTCAGATCCCGACGAACACGCCACTGCCTATACGAGCGCGGTAATAGACAATGACATAAAAGACGACAAGCTCGAGTCTGTTTTACCGAAGAGGCTCGAAGAAACACTCTCGAAGGAGCCCTAGTGCGGTACCACAACCTAGCTCCCAATTCCGTAGATTCATCTGCCATGATAGCAGATTCCTTCATAAAGGAACTCGCTGGTGCCATCGAAGCAACGACAAGAAAGTCCGACGCATTCGAGATTAAGCAAAGGGAGAATGAAATGCTGCGAGAATTTGCATTTCGTTCCCATACGGAACGAACGGAACTACCTCGGTCTCCGACGATTGGGGGGTGTAGGCCTTCATTCAAGGCCTAAATGAACAAAACCTAGTGATTTCAAGACAGTTGAAACAGAACTTGATCGAGCATCCAGCTAAGACCTGGTCGGACGCCCACAACCGGCACCAGTCACAAATTAGGGTCGAGGATGACCAGCTGGGAGCCCCCTTGGGCTCAGTATGCCCATGCAGGCTCCTGGCAAAGAAACCGATGCCAGCTCCAAAAGGAAACGTCCACGCTACCCAATAAAAGTCACCGCCGAGAATTTCTGAGCAATCAAGCTCAAGTTCAATTCCGAAAAAGAAAGGCAGCCAAGAAGAGCGAAACAAATGGGCGACAACACGTTACCATGATATTGGAAGGGCGTCAGCACTCTCCAGGAACTCGTGAAGAGGAAAATATCCATCACCTGAGCAAATGGACTCGGGGGTACATGCCCGAAGATACCCTCGCGTTCAGCGAGGAAGTTTCTATAACCTCGCCCCAAACTCACAACAACGCACTGGTAACCTTCTTTCTCATTCCTTCGTTTCAAATAAAACATGTGCTCGTAAATCCAGGTGGCTTGACCGACATTATCGTGTCAAGGGCGATAGAGTAGCTCGGACTTCTGAGCCAAATCATGCCCGCCTCCCGAATCCTTGATGGATCCAACACGGCAAGCAAAAAATGAAAGGAGAGACCATTCTCTCAGACAACATGGTCGGCGCAGACCAGAACGCCAAATTCCACATCATCATAGGAGACACGAGGTTTGAACGCCTTATTCGAACGACCGCAGACACACCGCATGGAAACGGTACCTTCCCCTCTTCTCCAAACAATGAAACCCCTAAAGAAGGACAGAATCAAAACTACCTACGGGGAACGACGTGCAACAAGGAAAATGTTCGCGTTACGGAATGCAACATCGGCGCCAATATCTCCGCTCTGAGAAGAGTCAAGGAGTAATCACACAACGCCTTCGGCTGAGCCCGATTGAACACAGCGGAGGACCATATCGAATCCTCGCTCCGTACCACAGGGGCACGCCAGATCAAAGAACATCGCTTGCACGCCTCACAAAAAGGTAAGACCGTCTCCACCTCTCATTATTTTGCACTAACCCATATGCAGACACCCGGTCGGGGCAGTCGAAAGTATTAACCCAACCTAATGATCTCAAGGCCTTGATGGCGTCTGCCGCACTCCTTCCCTTTAGCCGAGCTTTTGTCCCAAAGAAGGGTTCGCCGGCAAGATTCCCAACAACCACGCGGTACCCAAGAAAGAACTTACAAGCTTACACGGCTTCTTCTTTTGCAATCAACCCCGAACAATGGAGGGCACCCCCTTTTAAGACGCCATCCGCTCGGAAGAGCCGGGGAACAACAGACTAAGTTCCAATAGGAAACAATGTACCAGACCAAACGGTCAAATGAGTCGTGTCCGCGCAGGCCGAGCTCACGGCAACAAAACAACATGTAGTTACGCCAAGCAATATGTAAGGCCCCGTGAAAACTTCTACTAAAAACCCGAAAGCTCGTAGTGCCAAATTATGAATATGTGTCAGAAATTTGTAAAATTCAAGGAATAATGTTTTCCAGAAAAGTGTGATTCTGCTGTCCAGTATGCGATCACACAATAGCTATGTGAACCGCATAGTCGCCGCAGAGTCAAGCAGTGTGATGGTTAATTTTGAGGTCAACTATGAGGCCAATTATGCGATTGCATAGTTGATATGCGGGCCGCATAGTCGTCACATAATCCCCTTGGAATTTTTGCAAGGAGCAGTTCTGCGGTGCATTATGCGACCGTAGAACTGGTATGTGGACTGCATCCTCGTCGCATACCCAGACAATTTGTTTAGGTTTTTGGGAACATTTTTGCGGTCCATTATGCGGGCCGCATGTCAACTTTGCGATCGCATATGCGACCGTGGATCTGTGTCGGTGCTCCAGATTTCTATATTTTAAACCTGACCCGCTGTCGTTATATCCTGTGCTATAGCTCATTTTGAGCCTATTTTCCTGATGCTTTTAGAGCGAGGAATAGGGTCTTAGAAAGGGGAAGTGCCTTTCATCAACATTGATCAACAAATCCTTGTTAAAACATTGAAGATAATCAAGTGAGACACCTAAATCTTCATCCCAGGAGGTAAGACTTCATCACCTTAGCTTTTAATTTTATGCATAACTATAAAGGGTCATTAGTGAGGTAATTCATGGGGATAAGGGTGACTACATTGCATGCATGTGTTCTTAGAAGATATGCAGAAATTATAAATAGATAGGCATGGGGAAAGGGCTAGTGTCATCTTGCATAAAAGGACCATAAGACTTTAATGAACACTCAATGCTTGATAAAATGCTCAAGCGAGCAAAGATTATGATCTTTTTCTAATTATGGGTTCAATTGTGCTACATTTCTTAAATAAATTTAAGTACAAAACATTCTCGAACATTATAGGATTAAGGGAAGGCTCAATTGAGGTATGTATGGCTAAAACCCCGTCTTATAGAAATTGAGCTTCGTTGGTATTTGTGTAAATACGGAAAGATTAAAGTTGAATTGTTGTATTAATTGTTGTTTCACATGAATTTGGGGTTGCAACCTTATATGTGTGAAAGATGTGTCTCAATATGATCAATGTGCTATTCTTGATAACTTGAAAGGGCGCAAGGAATATGAATCATGTATCGAAATGCTTAGTCCTTAAATTGAGATTGAAGCTGCATATGTTGTGCCATCTATGTGAAGTCTCATTTATGCTTACAATTTTATTTGCTTTTGTGTGCACATATTATCCTAAATTACAAATCTAACATTGAAATTAGGAATGATGTGAGATATGGACTAGTGCCAAATATATGACGTGATAGTTGTGGCCCCAAGTGCCTATGAAATGATATATGTGAAACAAAGATTGAAATGAGATGATTGATGGAAAAAGGGAAACGCCTTGGTAAGGCGGCCTAGCCGATCGAGCCGAGATCGAACGATATTC
>NW_017673887.1:59770-98741 GCF_001879085.1 Nicotiana attenuata | reverse complement strand
ATGCTTGATAAAATGCTCAAGCGAGCTAAGATTATGATCTTTTCCTGATTATGGGTTCAATTGTGCTACATTGCTTAAATAGATTTAAGTACAAAACATTCTGGAAAGATCGGAAGAGCANTACAAAACATTCTGGAACATTATAGGATTATGGGAAGGCTCAATTGAGGTATGTATGGCTGAAACCCCGTCTTTTAGAAATTGAGCTTCGTTGGTATTTGTGTAAATACGGTAAGATTAAAGTTGAATTGTTGTATTAATTGTTGTTTCACATGAATTTGGGGTTGCAACCTTATATGCGTGAAAGATGTGTCTCAGTATGATCAATGTGTTATTCTTGATAAATTGAAAGGGTGCAAGGATTATGAATCATGTATTGAAATGTTTAGACCTTAAATTGAGATTGAAGCTGCATATGTTGTGCCATCTATGTGAAGTCTCATTTATGCTTACAATTTTATTCGCTCTTGTGTGCACATATTATCCTAAATTACAAATCTAACATTGAAATTGGGAATGATGTGAGATGTGGCCTAGTGCCAAATATATGACGTGATATCTGTGTCCCCAAGTGCCTATAAAATGATATATGTGAAACAAAGATTGAAATGAGATGATTGATGGAAAAAGGGAAGTGCCTTGGTAAGGCAGCCTTATTCTTGTATGAAAGTTCTTTCTAACTAGATGGTGCTTAGTTATACATACTAGTACTTTCCATGGTACTAACGTCCCTTTTGCCAGGGGCGCTACATTTTTAAATGAATGTAGGTGGCCCCATAGCGGACAGTGCCGGTCGAGCGTAGCGGAGTGTTCTCCTTTTGAAGTCTTGGTGAGCCCTCTTTCTCATTCAAGGGGTTATGTTGTACATCATTGTTGTAGACTTCCACTTTTGAGGTATAGCCGAGGCCTTGTTGCCGGCATTGTCATAACATGTCTTTTGTATCCATAGAGGCTCCGTAGACGTTTGTATGGGTTATGTATGGGTGTCGGATGGGTCAATGAACTATGTTGTAACTCTGAACTCTTGTTTTCTAAATTGTAACTGTATGGAAATCTTGGAACCCAACTACGGTTTAAGGTTGTGATATAAAATGAACTATGAATGTCGAATGTACAACCCTCTTATTGTCTAATTAAACGGAAACCGGATTCCTTAGTCGCATTGAGTTGGGTAGAAAGTGTTTGATAAGGCTTGCTCAGTTGGGTTCACTCGATTGAGCGTCGGTCGCCACCCTCCCCTCCCCCCCCCTCCCCCCCCGCGAGGTTGGGGCGTGACACAATCAAAGAATATCTTTCACCAAAAGCATCTCGCAATCCGAAGAAAATTCAGCATGTTCACATCAAGGATCCCTCCATCAAGTGCGTCCCGAAATACTCGGAGACTTTGCGTCAACAATTTGATACCCACATTACCTCAGGGTCGGAACTCCATGCTCATAAGGCCTCAACGAGGAAATTCCGAGCTCACGAGTAATGGCCTTCGAGCCTAAGAAAACTCGATGACTCGAAGACTATCGTCAATTGCCATTCTTTGAAAAACTCGAGGCCATAAGACCCCGAGCGGGCAAACTCGGTCTAGCCAGATCTATATTACATAACAACAAAAAACTGTAAGACCTCAACAGCTATGAAAAAACTGTAAGACCTCAACAGGCGTGAAAAAACTATAAGACCTCAACAAGCATGGAAAAAACTATAAGACCTCAACAGGCATGAAAATCATGTAAGACCTTACTACAAGCATAATAATCGATCCCGAAGTTAAGGCTATATGTCGCATTTGTAAGACGCCCGAAAGGGCATACCCTTGATGTAGACGCGTAAACTACCACACTCGAGATCAAAAATGGCTCCGGCCAAACATATATGACTACAGTCAAAACGGCTGCACCAGCCAAATTAACGCGACTCGGGGACGGCCGACCATAACTACAAAATCATAGGCCATTATTTCAAATCTACTTCAAAAAGAACCGGTGAAAACTTGCTACCCTCGACAGGAAAACGAGCTTCGACCATGTCAGCTCCAAATCACAAGGCTTCGAGCTACTCAGCCTACGAGCTAAACCTTCCGAGGTGCTCGAACATCACCGGTAACGACTTGAAATCGACGTTCTTCCCGAACCGACGACGGGTCAGGCAAAATCATTTCAAAAAGTCCTTAACGATATGAAAGCAAAGCCTACATATGCCCACGGGCTAAAGCATAAGAGCCATTGTCGCTAGCTAAACGAGCCTCAAGGCCACACACTAAAAGGTCGCAACGACCAAAAGCGTAAGAGCCACTATCGCCAGCATAAAATTTGAAAACTTGAGGATCAATATGAGCTCGAGTCGTAACCCGATTCGGAGACCGGATCCAAGATAGTTAACTATACATGATGCCTAAGGGAATAGCATAAGAGCCATCGTCGCCAGCTTCACGAGCCTCAGGGCCACACACATAAAAGGTCGCTTCGACCCAAGGCATAAGAGCCGCTGTCGCCAGCTAAAAAAAACTTGAGGGTTGATTGAGCTTGAGTCGCAACTCGACTCGTACACTGAACCTGAAATAGTGGAAGTACAAACGCCCAAGGGCAAGGCGTAAGAGCCGTTGTTGCCAACCCATGAAAACATGAAAGGAGACTGAACCCAAGACAGTGAAGCAAAAACGTAAGGGCTCCCACGCTAGCTTACACTAAAGGCTGCGTCGATCGAACGCGCAAGAGCCCCTGGGCATGCCAATTGAGCCCCGGAGCCATATTGCGAATCTAAGGATTCTCGCCAACTTCGAAACCAGCCCGCTTGGTCGAATGCGAAGAAAAGAGAGGTACGTTAAAAATAAAGCTTCGAGATTTCCTATTTACATACAAAATAAGGTGTATTCTTCGCTTACAAACACGCTCTGAAGATATCACATACAAAATGGCAAAATCTACGCCCCGTGCCTAGGGGCTACGACCTATCGGCCCCTTCTTCACTTTTCTCGGTGTCGGACGAGAGTAACTGGGCTTCGCGCTCGTCCGCCCCGCTCGCCCCAGCTCTTTCGGGAGAACAAATTCCCTGGCGTCGAACTCCTCAAGTACCCTTCTTCGGGAGCTGCGACGAAAATACTCCTCGGTCTTCTCCTGACGATCAAGGACCCTCTTCAACTCTGCTTGGGCACCGGTCACATCCCTCAAATATGTCATC
The DNA here is from genome assembly GCF_001879085.1 of Nicotiana attenuata. Taxonomy (NCBI): domain Eukaryota; kingdom Viridiplantae; phylum Streptophyta; class Magnoliopsida; order Solanales; family Solanaceae; genus Nicotiana; species Nicotiana attenuata. The sequence continues at coordinate 95,570 of NW_017673887.1, read as the reverse complement.
ATCTCCTGATCAGCCTTGGTCCGGCCCGATGCTGCTTTATCCCGAGCATCAACGATCTCATCCCTGACCTTCAAAAGTGCGGACTCAAGCTTCGTGACCATATATGCTTTAACTAAAACGTTTTCATGAGCTAAGCGGAGTTGGACCTAGAAGATAGGAACTCTAGCCAAGGCACCTTTCTCCTCTGAAGCTTGAACCTGTGCCCGAGCTCTTAGCTCGGCGCAGTCGTTCCTGATATGGTCAGCTTTACCCTTGAGGAGTTCAAGGGCCTCTGTCCTTTTCTGCAACAGGGTAAGGCAAAAAGTTAACCCGAACGGTTAAAAGGCGAAGCACATACTCAACCAGGACGGGAAGTTACCTGCTTCGTCAAATAACTCTTGTAATTTGAGCTTCGATACGCCTCATGTCGCCGGTAGGCCAATTCAAGTTCCTTCTCCTCGCAAAGGAAGCTTAGGGATTTACAATCATCCAGAGCTTTCTGGAGCCGAGTTTCATGGCGGAGCAACTCGGACCTAAGCCTGCCAAAGGCCTGCACACGAAACATTCGATTAGAAAGAGAAAGCACGGGGTTAAAGACCTATAGCAAAGCTCACCGCAAAATGAAGTTGGCAGACTTCCTCGAAGGCCGAGCGCACATGTGCTGGTCAAGTCCCCTCAGCCCTGGAAGGATCAATCCCTGTCGAGGCATAATTACTTTGAGGGGCCATCTTTCCGGAACCAGAAGCTTCGGGTGCAATAAGCTCAGACAATATCTCCGCCTCGGGGGCTTGGCCCCGCTCCGCCTTGACATGATCGCCATCGCCCTGTGAGCACGCGCGCCGCTTATTATTGTCTTCTATCAGCTCGGAAATTAGAAATACCTTCCCCTCTTCTTAGGAGCATGGCCTTGCCTTTTGAGGCTCTCCGATACCTACGACAGAAAGATTGATACACGAAAAGGGAGAGAATGTCTCTCCAAATAAGCAAGGGAAAAGGAAGAAGCAGTATACGCACGCACCATAAAGTTTCGCCTCCTATCTGCCCTGGGATACGACTCGCCACCTATGCTCGTCACAAGTCGAGTGGGTTGCCAGCTTTTGGACCCAATCATGCAGATCAGGAAAGTCGCCCGGCGCCCATGAAATCGCTGTAGGAAAGAAGGAAACATGGTTACAAAACCAGCTTTCACCATGAGCAAAATCAAGAAAGCACGGTACGCCCCACTCACGCGTATAATTCAATTCCTCGGGGAATGGCATAAGCTCCATGGGGATAACGTCGGCTGTCAGTATCCGGACGAACCGACTGACCCACTCTCGATCTCCCTTTTCCTCATCATCAACAATAAAAGGTATGGACGAACGACACCACAAGGTTAGTACACCTCGATCATGAAAGGGCCGGTACAACCTAACAAGGTGATCGAGCGTGAATTCAAGCCCTACTTTCTCTGCAAAAAAAACTCATCATCAACATCCGCCAAAACAACGGGTGTATCTGTGCTAAGGTAACCCGATATTGCAAGCAAAATTCAAGCACGACCCTATCAAGAGGGCCCAGTGTGAGGGAGTACGTGAGAACATTCAGGAATCCATTGACATGGTCTGCGATACCCTCATCCAGGGGAAACACATGTAGCACTATCTCCTTCCCCCATCCGCAATCTCTCCTCCCTGACTCGAGATGATCATCTCTTATCAAAGACGTATCGGGATAAACTCTTACTGATTCTGAGCACTTGGAGTGGAACTTTCCCTTCTCTACTGGAGAGACCCCGGAGTCGAAGTCATAGCTACGACAAGACTAAGAAACTGAAGCAGGAACCTATACAAGCACTCTGTTGCTAAGGTAATGCCGAAACGGGAAGATGGCTATCTAGAATAATGGTATCTCCAAAGAAGCGAAAGTAACCTCGTATATATGCGAGGAAACGACAACAGTCCATCATTCCAAGTTAGGCCCCGGGAGGCCGAGGACTTCGATGCCAATCCGGAGGTAGTATCCGACCTGGAGGACCTCCATCAACAAGAAGAGAGGCTTCTAGGAGCCAACAACAACATCTCCGGTCAACCCAAATGACATCAATAGAAACTCATAATGCCCGTATCGAGTGCGAAAAGCTATCTTAGGGACATCAGATGCACTAATCCTCAACTGATGGTAGCCAGATCTCAAATCAATCTTCGAAAAGACTTTGGCACCCTGAAGCTTATCAAACAAATCATCAACCCTCGGCAACAGATACTTGTTCTTGATGGTGACTTTGTTCAACTGCCGATAGTCTATGCACATCCTCATCGACCCATCATTCTTCTTAACAAACAACACCGGCACACCCCAGGGCGAGACACTAGGTCTAATAAAGCCCTTATCCAGCAAATCTTGCAACTGTTCCTTCAATTCTATCAACTCTGGCGAGGCCATGCGGTATGGCGAAATGGAAATGGGTTGAGTGCCCGGAGCCACATCAATGCAAAAGTCAATATCCCTGTCAGGTGGCATCCCCGGCAGGTCTGCAGGAAATACCTCTCGAAACTCATGACCAACTGGTACGGAATCCATGGAAGGAACCTCTGTACTGGAATCGCAAACATAAGCTAGATAAGCCAAAAACCCCTTCTCGACCATATGCCGAGCCTTCATATAAGGAATGACCCTACTGGTAGAATGACCAGGAAACCCTCTCCACTCCAATCGAGGCAACCCCAACAAAGCTAAGGTCACAGTCTTGGCGTGACAGTCCAATATGGCATGATAAGGTGACAACCAATCCATCCCCAAAATGACATCAAAATCGACCATATCCAGAAGTAGGAGGTCTACACGGGTCTCAAGACACCCAATAATAACAACAAACAAGCAATAGACACGATCTACAACAATAGAATCACCCATCTGTGTGCACACATATACAGAAGTACTCAAACAATCGCGAGGCACAACCAAATACGTAGCAAAATAAGATGACACATAGGAGTATGTAGATCTTGGATCAAATAGAACTGAAGCATCTCTACTACAAACTGAAGTTGTACCTGTGATGACGGCATCGGATGCCTCAGCCTCAGGCCTGACTGGGAAAGCTTAACATCAGGGCTGGGCCCCACCACACTGAACTACATCACTGTGACATCCTCCTACTGGCTGGCCTCCACCTCTAGTGGCCTGACCTCAACCTCTAATACCTTGACCTCCACCTCTAGCTGGTTCCTGAACAATGGCACGAGAACCCTGATGCTGAGAACTGCTCGATGCTCGAGGGCAAATTCTAGCAATGTGCCTTGCATCGCCACAAGTATAACATGTCCTCTGCTACTGGGACTGCTGACTCTGAAACTGATCCTGACGGCCTGAATAACCACCTTGGAAACTGGTAGTGGATGACGTGACCCGTTAGCACCGGATGAACGACGCAAACTTGAGCATGGAGCAGAGGTGCACTGATAGGAGCTAGTGGTGCATTGTAGGGTAGGTGATCAGAATACTGAATGTGAGAACCAGGGCCACCTGAAGCACCGTGAGAAGCCTAAAGTGCTGAATGAAATGTCCTAGGAGGATGGCCCCTGCAAAAAGAATTTGTGCCTCCAGACGAGGCATTTTGGAGTTTTCGCCCCAACCTAGGTTAGGGGGTCGTTAGACCTCCGCTTGCTGCTTATGTCTCCCGAACGATCATAGTACCACTGAACGTACTAGAATGACGAGGGCCTCTTGTCAGACCCCTGACCACTTCGCTGAGCTAGAATTGCCTCAACTCGCTCGGCCATATTGGCCACATCCTGAAAGAAAATCTCGCTACCCGTCTCCTTAGCCATGTGAAATCTGATAGGCTGAGCGAGTCCCTCAATGAACCTCCTCACCCTCTCTCTTTCGGTGGGGAGTATAAAAAGATCATGACGAGCTAAATAAACAAACCTAGTCTCGTACTAGGTGATAGTCATAGAACCCTACTGAAGATGCTCGAATCGCCTGCGGTAGTCCTCTATCTGAGTGACAGGAAGAAACTTCTCGATAAATAGCTGAGAGATCTGGTCCCCATTCAAGGCAGGCGAACCAACTGGTCTAATCAAAACTAAATCATTCCACCATATCGTGGCGGACCCTATCATCTGGAATATAGCAAAGTCGACCCCATTGGTCTCCACTATCCCCATGTTCCGCAACACCTAATGGCTACGGTCAACATAATCCTGGGGTCCTCAATGCTGCCCCACTGTAATGAACTGGGAAAAGCTTGGTGAACTTATCCAACCTCAACAAGGCCTCAGAAGACATAAAAGAGCCACCATCGGCCTGATAGGAGCTAGTGGTGCACTGTAGGGTAGGTGATCAGAATACTGAATGTGAGAACCAGGGCCACCTGAAGCACCGTGAGAAGCCTAAAGTGCTGAATGAAATGTCCTAGGAGGATGGCCCCTGCCAAAAGAATCTGTGCCTCAAGACGAGGCATTTTGGAGTTTTCGCCCCATCCTAGGTTAGGGGGTCGTTAGACCTTCGCTTGCTGCTCATGTCTCCCGAACGATCATAGTACCACTGAAACTACTAGAATGACGAGGCCTCTTGTCAGAACCCTGACCACTCCGCTGAGCTAGAATTGCCTCAACTCGCTCGGCCATATTGGCCACATCCTGAAAGAAAATCTCGCTACCCGTCTCCTTAGCCATCTGAAATCTGATAGGCTGAGCGAGTCCCTCAATGAACCTCCTCTTCCTCTCTCTTTCGGTGGGGAGTAAAAGAAGAGCAAGACGAGCCAAATAAACAAACCTAGTCTCGTACTGGGCAATAACAATTCAAGCCTAAGAACTTCAAATTCCAACAAAACACACTTTCGATCAAAAACCTAACCAAACCTCGCCCGAATGACCTGAAATTTTGCACACACATCCCAAATGACATGACGGAGCTACTGCAACTTCCGGAATTCCAATCCGACCCTCGGATCAAAAACTCACTATCGGACCGGAAATTCAAAATTTCAAACTTCGGCATTTCAAGCCTAAATGAGCTACGAGCCTCCAAAATACATTCCGAACACGCTCCCAACCCCGAAATCACCTAACGGAGCTAACACAACCATCGGATTTCCATTCCGAGGTCGTCTTCACACTGTTCCGATTACGGATCATTTTTCAACTCTTAAGCTCTCATTTAGGGACTAAGTGTCCCAAAACTTTCCAAAACTCAACACCGAACGTCCCGACAAACCAAAATAGCAGGAATGAACTTAGGGGAAGCAGTTAATGGGGGATCAGGGCATAAATTCCAAAAACGACCGGCCGGGTCGTTACATCCTCCTACACTTAAACATTCGTTCGTCCTCGAACGAGCATAGAGAACATACCTGAAGTAGTGAAAAGATCAGGGTACTGGCTGCGCATATCCTGCTTGGTCTCCCAAGTCGCCTCCTCGGCCGGCTGACCTCGCCACTGAACCTTCACTGAAGCGATGTTCTTTTGACCTCAACTTCTTGATCTGACTGTCCAAAATAGCCACTGGCTCCTCAACATAGGATAGATCCTTGTCCAGCTGGACTGAACTGAAATCCAACACATGCGACGGATCCCCGTGATATCTCTGGAGCATCGAAACATGAAATACCGGATGAACTCCGGCCAAACTGGAGGTAAGGCAAGCTCATAGGCAACCTCCCCAACTTGAATCGCCTGTGGTAGTCCTCTATCTGAGTGACAGGAAGAAACTTCTCGATAAATAGCTGAGAGAACTGGTCCCAATTCAAGGCAGGCGAACCAACTGGTCTAGTCAACACTAAATCATTCTACCATCTCTTGGCGGACCCTATCATCTAGAATATAGTGATGTCGACCCCATTGGTCTCCACTATCCCCGTGTTCCGCAACACCTCATGGCTACGGTCAACATAATCCTGGGGTCCTCAATGCTGCCCCACTGTAATGAACTGGAAAAAGCTTGGTGAAGTTATCCAACCTCAACAAGGCCTCAGAAGACATAGAAGAGCCATCATCGGCCTGAGCCGAAACAACTGCTTGAGCTACTCCTACTGGCTGAGCTACCGGAGTCTGGATCTGGGGAGCCATCTGCTACAGAGCACGAGTAGTAGGAGTCTGTGCTCCTCCCTTGGCCTGAGAGACAGCTTGTGCTACAGGAAGTATGCCTTCCTGAGTGACACTCTCTATAAGGCCCACTAGACAGACCAAAGCATCCTGAAGTACCGGGGTAGCGATGAACCCCTCTGGAACCTGAGCTGGCGTTGCTAGAACGGTCTGGGCCGTAACCTCATCCTTAAACTCTACGTGAGGCTCCGCTGCTGGTGCTGCTGCTCGAGCTCTAGGTTGAGCCTTGCCCCTGCCTTGGCCTCTAGCACGGCCTCGGCCTCTCCTCTACCCCTCGTAGGAGCTACCACTGGGGGCTCGGGCAGCTGATCAGCGGATGAAGCGGTACGTGTTCTCGCTATCTGCGAAAGAACATATTTGAGGTTCAATTAGAATTGAGAAGTCAAATCGCATGACAAAGAAGAATATATGTGAAGTTATTCCTATACTCTGTAGCCTCTGGGATAAGCATAGACGTCTCTGTACCGATCCCTCAGACATTACCTAGCTTGTTTATGAATTGCGAGACCTACGCAACCTAGTCTGATACCAACTTGTCACGATCCATATTTCCCACTGTCGGGATCGTGATGGCGCCTACTCGTGAAATCTAGGCAAGCCAACAATTTTGGTTTTTAGCACATTAACAATTAACCCCAAACTGAATTAAATAATAACTAAAGCTAAACATATTTAAGATGCGGAAGTGTTATAACAATTCAAAATACTCAAATTCATCTCTACCCCAACGATTTGGTGTCATAGTTCACAAACGTCTAAGAAGTTCTACAAATGCTGGTTTAAAAGAATTACAATTGTTCTCAAAATGGAAAGAGACAGATAATCCAAAATAGGGGGGGGGGGGACTCCAGGGTCTGCGGACGTCGACAGATCTATCTTGGGTCTCTCACGGGCTGAAGGCGGCAACCTGAACAATACTCACATGGTCCAGCACCGAAATCTGCACAGAAAGTGCATAGTGCAGTATCAGTACAACCAACCCCATGTACTAGTAAGTGTCGAGCCTAACCTCAGCAATGTAGTGACGTGGCTAGGACATGACAACCATATAAACATGTGCAGTTAAATCATATACGAGAAACAATAATAACATAATTCAACAGATAAAGACGGGAAAGGGGAACATGCTGAGGGGAATATCAAATTCTGACAGTTACAAAGTAAAGAAGCAAGGTAAATATCAACTTTGAAACAACCGAACAGATAACACAGTTACAAGTGCACGACATCACCCTTCGTGCTTTTACTCTCTCACAATCATGGCATGGCATCACCCTTCGTGCATTAACACTCACAGAAATATGGCACGACATCACCCTTCGAGCTTTAGCACTCACTGAATTTGGCACGACATCACCCTTCGTGCTTTATGCTCTCTCACAATATCGTGCACCGTATCACCCTTCGTTCTTTACGATGTTCCTCGCCCAGACAATAGAAACAATAACATCCCGGCAATGGAATCAACAATAGAAACAATAACTTCTCGGCAAGGGAATCAGCTACAACCAATATCGTTTCGATAGTTCACTTCACTAAGTAAGTCTCAACTTGAGTCACGACTCAACAATGGTCAATTACCAAGAAAATATCATAAGCCTTCTTCAACATGGACAATCATCAATTTAAGCATGAACAGTACATAATAAGAGTTACAACAGTCACAGTATAAGACTCACTTGCATGCTCGACACCAATGTATAGATACTCGTCACCACACCTATACGTCGTACTCAGCACTAACAGGTAGAAAATAAGACAACAAAACCTATTCCCACCAGCTAAGTTAGACCAAACACTTACCTCGATTCCACAGACAAAATCAAGCCTCAATTACCGCTTTACCTCTCGGTTCCACTTCCAATCCGGTTGTATCTAGTCATAGTTTACTTAATAACATCAGTAAATGCTAAATAAACCAATTCTAATGCATGAATATAGATTTCCCAATGTTTTCCCAAAAAGTCAAAAACCGACCCTAGGCCCGCTTGGTCAAAACGTGAAATTCGAACCAAAACTCGACTACCATTCACCCACAAACCCAAATATGCAATTGATTTTGAAATCCGACATCAATTTGAGGCCCAAATCCCTAAATTTCGAAATTCCTAAATTCTACCCAAGAACACCCAATTTCCCATGAAAAACCCTAGATTTTGAGATGAAATCATGTAAAAAGATGACATAGATTTAAGAAAATGAGTTAGAATCGTTTACCTATGATTTGGGTAAGAACCCTCCTTTGGAAAATCGCCCATGGGAGCTTAGGCTTTGAAAATTTGAGAAATGAGTTCAAAATCCCATCCAAGTGATGTTTTGATCAGTTGCAGATGTCGCATTTGTGACAGGAGCTTCGCAATTGCAAGATAGGCTTCGTAAATGCTTACCTGCTGCAATGTCTGCTTCTGTTGCAATTGCGAAAAAGTTGTCGCAATTGCGAAGGTTGACCTCCTATTGACTTCAAATGCGAAGGAAATGTTTGCAAATGCGAACTCTGTTGGCCAGGGCTTCTTCGCAATTGTGATAACCCTCGCAATTTCCAAGCCTATGAGGCTCGCAATTGCAAAGCCTAACCTCGCAATTGCGAGATCAGATCCTGCAACAAAATACCAGATGCAGCAGAGATTTTTCTAAGACTAAACTCACTCCGTGGCCTATCCAAAAATCACCCGCGCCCTCGGGGCTCCAAACCAAACATGTACACAAGTGTAAAAACATCATGAAATCATCTTAAGCGACTAATTTAATACCAAACTCATGAAATTCATAAGATAGTTCAAAATTTCTATTTTCTTAACCAAGGGTCTGATTTATACCAAATCTCTTCCGTTTTTCACCAATTTTCACAAATACAACTTAAATACTATATCAAACCTGTACCGGGCTCCGGAACTAACATACGCGCCCGATACCGACGAGTTCAACAATTATTCAATTTCTAAAAATCCTTATATTTTCCAGCAAATAATTTTCTTCAAAAACTCATTTCTCGGGCTAGGGATCTCGGAATTCGATTCCGGGCATACGACCAAGTCCCATATTTTACTAAGGACCCTACGGGACCGTCAAATCACAAGTCCGGGTCCACTAACCAAAGTCAACTTTGATCAATTTTAAAAGCAAATTTCAGTATTTTTTTATTTAAATTTCACATAAAAGCTTTTCAGAAACACGTCCGAACTGTGCATGCAAATTGAGGCGGAATAAACTGAGGGTTTCAAGGCCTCGAAACCCAGATTTAGATTCTAAAACATAGGATGACTGTTTGTGTCATCACACAAAATTAATCGTAATTTAGCCACTTTTCATGTAATGATAGAATTGAACAAAAACATTGTTTAAAATCTGGAAGATACTCCAACATAATTTACTGGAGTTCCAGTATAATATACTGGAGTTCCCAGCATCAGTGTACTGTAAATCTAGTAAATTATAAAGGATTTCTAGCATAAGTATACTGGAACTCCAACATATTATAATGTCGTTCTGGCATAAGTATACTCGAACTCATGCATAATATATTGGAGTTTCCAGTATAATATATCGGTCCAATATAAAATGCTGGAAGTTCATACACCGGTGCGCTAATCTCCAGTATATTATGCTAGAACTTTCTGCGTGTTGGAGTTCCAACATAATCTGCTGGAAGTTCATACACAGGTTTACCGATCTCCATTATATTAGGCTGGGTCGGTCCTTGTGCAGCAAAATAGTGGCTATTTTATCAATGACTTTGCAAACACTGGATATTTTTGAATGACCAGCCCTAAAACTGGCTAGCCCGTGCTATTTTAACCTTTTTTTGCACTTTTCGTCTTTGATAACACTAGTCAAGTTAATTCTGAAAATGAAATGGAAACAAAACGATATATCTTGAGAAGAAACAATCGCTTTACGATTTATGTGGATTGATATCCATAGTTCACCAGACATGTATATCGGATGATAGTCTGCTAGGAGTGGCAAACGGGCGGGTCGGGTCGGATATGGTTCTGATCGAAAATGGGTAATGAAAAAATGGATAAATTATCCAACCCGACCCATATTTAATACGGATAAAAAATGGATTAAACGGAGGACAATATGGGTAACCATATTATCCATGACATCTTGCATATGATCATATTTGGGAGAATTCTTAGTCTCCCTAACTTGAGGAACCCCCAATTTGAGGCCTTAGAAATGTAAAAGTTAGACCCATTGGTTATCTATTGGTTATCCATTTTCTAAATAGATAATATGATTCTTATCCATATTTGACCCGTTTTTTAAAAAAATTCATTATTCAACCTATTTTTTAGTGGATAATATGGGTGATTAACTTTTTTCTTTGAACCACTTTGCCACTACTACTGTCTGCTATCCTTATCAACCCAAGGAGTAAGAAATAGATTCTCTAGACTATGCACTATAGGTACTACGCTGCCTCTATTTTGCTTACCTCACCAGGGCATCATGTATCTTATTAGTCTCTGAGTCTCTGGTAAGGAAATTTGGAGTTTTGATATGTATCACTCCTTAAATCTATAAAAGTTTCAAGACACGTTCAATATAGAATTTAATGTTTATAATCTTAAATTATACTTATATTACGGATTTAAACCTTAGTGATTGACTTTTGAATTACTTCTCTATTTATAAATAATTGGATATAAAATTAAGAAAATATTAATAGAGAGTACTAATAGAGAATATTAATAGTAGTTAAGTCAAAAAAATAGAAAAAAAAGAGAGTACGTGATTACCTAAAGCCCAAAGTAGGCTGTTGTAAGAAAAGGCTCAAAGCCTTAGACAAAATACGAAGAAGCATATTTTACTTTTAAAAGCCAAAGGGCATAAAAAGCCTTATACAAAAAAAAAAGGGTAATCAGAACGCTACTTAACAGAGAACCATGTAACAGAGGCGACCTTGCTGGTTACTCACGCAGGAAACAAAATTTTAGGGTTCTTTACAAATTACTTATTCTAGGACTCAGCTATATAAAAATTCCCTATTGTCGATTATCCTACGGTAGTAGTAGGTACGAATTTGTCACGATCCCGGTTCGCCCTCCATGAACCATCGTGACGGCACCTAGTCTCTTCGACTAGGTAAGCCTAACAATGCGGAAAATAAACAAAATTACGGAAGAAAATATTTACAAACCAAAATAGTGAAATAAAGCAGTGTTTAAAATGCCGCTCGGCATACACAATATCAACTCTCGAAACTAATAACATTTCCCGAAACCCGGAATCTCATGAACATAAGCTTTTTAATGTTTACAAGTATCTAACTCCAGAATACCTAACAAAGAAAGAGAAATACGGAAGGGCAAATACATAAAGGGAGAGTAGAAATGGACTCTTCGGTCTGCGGACGCGACAGATATACCACAGAGTCTATACAAGTGCCTCGTCTCACGTGTGATAAGTCTGAGTTGAGGTACCTGGATCTGCACATGAAAAACATGCGCAGAAAGGGCATGAATACACCACATCAGTACTCAGTAATTGCCAAGCCTAACCTCGATCGGGTAGTGACGAGGAAGGTCAGCGCCCTACAGTACAGTTGAAAGCTAACAGTAAGAATTAATACAAGATAATAAGGATAACAACAACTGAAACAGAGACAAAAATGATCACAAGGAATACCACTCTTCACAAAGATAATAACTGGGGATCTCTCAGTATCCCGAGGACCTCTTAGTATCCTCAATATATGCCAGGGACCTTTTGGTATCCTCGTTATATGCTAGGGATCTCTTGGTATCCCGAGGATCTCTTGGTATGCTCAATATATGCTAGGATCTCTTGGTATCCTCAATATACGTTCTAGGGATCTCTCGGTATCCCGCACTTCAGTTCAAATCAAATACTTACAGGGGATCTCCCGGGATGCCGTCCCGTAGTCCCAAAGTAAAACACACAGCAATAACACAAAGAATATTCAATTAAAGTAATCTTCATACTAAGGTAAACAAGTAATTGTAACCTAGCATGCTTCACATAATACAAATAAGGCAGTTTAAGCAAATAAAGCAAATAAGCCAATTAGACATGCTTCTCTAAGCTAACAATAGGTTAAAATTCGAAGTAGTGTAAGCAGGAAAGGAAAACACAATTAAAGCTACTTTAGTGAAACATGATTTTCAAAAAGTAGCACAAGTACGCACTCGTCACCTCATGTACAAGGCATTTCAATTATCACAATACCAATCCTAAGGGGAATGTCCCCCACACAAGTTTAGGCAAGCCAGTTACCTCGAACCAACTCAAAATCAACCCGAACCCACGCTATTGCCACGAGTACTTGACTCCAAATGACCAAAATGCCCCTCGGGCCCACGTCTCAGAATCGGGTATATTTTTAGAATCCTCATACTCCCACGAGTTCATGCATACCAAAATTATCCAAATACAATGACAAATTCCCACTCAAAATTCGAATTCTAGGTCTAAGAACTTTCTTCCAATTTTTCCCCAATTTTCAACTCCAATCCGAAATTAAATGATAAAACTAACACTATATTTATGGAATACAACTAAGAATTGTTACCCAATGATCTTCTCTAAAAAAAACCCACATAATCGCCCTACCCCGTGCTCCAAATTTGATTTTCCTAAGTTTTGAACTAAACCCCCGATTTTGTCCCTTTTATGACCAGTGAAACCGCATCTGCGATCCTGGGATCGCACCTACGGTCCCTCTTCTGCGAAGACCCGGTCGCATCTGCGACATTTCATTAAAGGGGGACATCCCCACCTGCGACTGCCTTACCGCAGATGCGGTGCCGCTTCTGTGATTCCCTGACCGCATCTGCGGTCAATTGCCTTTCTGCCTCAAACCGCTTATGCGGTTGTTCGACCGCTTCTGTGGTCTCGCACCTACGGTCCCCAAGCCGTAGGTGCGGTTATGACAGCAGACTTGTAGCTTCACCTGCAACTCTCAACTCCAAACCTTTCCGTCAAACATCCGAAATCATCTTGAGGCCCCCGGGACCTCAACCAAAAGCACAAACAAGTCATATACCACTATCGAAACTTATACAAATGATCCAAACACCTCAAACAACATCGAATAAACCAATTTGCATCGGATTCAAGCCTAAGAACTTCAAAACTCACAATTATGCTTTCGATCAAAAAGTCTATCAACGTTTTTGCTCTCCCTACTCTCCACTTTGTCTCTCTAGACTTGGGCGATCTTGTGCGAGCTTGGAAGCCATGGCTGCTGCGAGCTCTCCCCAGCCTTTGGCTGTGGGAGAGACAAATCAAAACACTAATGAAACGAATCCAAACGTGATGCCAAAACAATCCTATGCTGCACTGATTCAAAAAACGAAATTTGCTGCAACCTCGTCAAAACTGGAGTTAATTCCTGTCCATATGGTTCATGGAGAACCAACTGCAGAATTCACAATTGAAGAGGTGAACACTTTCATAATCGAAGAAGGACTGCATCAGGCAGTAATTCTCAAATTTTCATATGGCAAACCAAATATTCATGAGTTACGACAGTTAATTCCGAAACAATTCGACGTCAAAGGTTATTGCAACGTTGGACAGCTGGAGTTTCATCATATCTTGGTATGTTTTTCATCTCTTTGAAGATTATGTTCAGGTGTTGTCAAGAACTACTGGTTAGTTAAGGCGAAGGGAGATGAATTTTTCTGTAGGACTTTCCCATGGACAATAGGATTCAACCCTCGTGAAGAAACTTCAAGAGTTGTGGTCTGGATTTCTCTGCCTGATTTGCCTGCAAATTTTTTTGCAAATAAATCTTTATTGTCTATAGCTTCAGCAGTAGGGAAACCTCTTGCACTTGATAAAGCGACTCAAGATCGAACACGACCAAGTACGGCAAGGGTTAAAGTTTTGATTGATTTATTAGACAAACATCCTAAGAGAGTTCGAATGAATATCGTGGACAAGAACTCTGGGAGACTTGTGGAACATTATCAGCAGATCGTGTTTGAGAATCTACCAAAATACTGTACTTGTTGTAAGCACCAAGGGCATGATGAAAAATCATGTCGTTGGAGGATCGAGGAAAATAGAGATGATGTAGATCGTGTGGATGGAGTGGAAGGTTTGGGCAGTGTTAACAAGTTAGTAGGTGATGTCGGGGACTAACTTTATGCCAAAAGAGCTGGGCAATTGGATATTGAAGCAGCAAAACAAACACTGGTTGAACAGCAGGCTTCACAAATTGATGGAGGAAAAGAAGTTGTTTATCCAGTTGCTAAGGAAAGCACTATAGGTGATGTTTCAAAGCTTGATAAAGGGCCACCTCCACCTTCATGAGATGTGCCTGCTAGAACAGCCTTAGCAAGAATTTCCAATGCTGTGAATCCAATTGTCGAAGCCTATGACAAGCTGGCTATTGCTGCATAAATTTTGTTAATTGGTACAGGTTCAAAGAGTGCAGATAATTGTGTTTAGGCAGTTGTACAAACTGGTAAGGACTTGGCAGCTACAGAAAAAGGATCTAAGGGTCAGCTACAGGAAGGTAAAGGGGTAATAAGTAATGGCAATTCTCCAGGTGCTAAGGCTACTAATTTAGAGGATAAACTATCACATAGTGTAGAGGAAAGAGAGGAACTGGAATTGGTTCAACAGGCTAGGAAAACTGATAATATACAGGATGTCAAAGGAATGGTTGATAGGGCAATAGATGAGGCAGCAGGAGATCAAACTAATGCAATAGAAGATAAGATAATTGCTTCTGAGAGAGGTAAGATTGGTAGTGAGGTTAAGAAGTCTCAACATCCAACTGCAGATGGTCAGCAAAAAGTTGCAGCACAAGTCTCTAACAGCGAAGGTGTTGCCCAGATTTCTGGGAATGAAAAAGGGAGGCAAAAGAGTTTAAAGATGGAAAATATAACTGGGAAGGTGAGTAAGGATGGTAAGGGAAGTGATAGGAACAAAAAGCAAGGAGTTTGGAACGTGGTAACAACTCAAAAATCTCCTACAAAGAAGGCTGGTTCACCAAAATTGCAGAACCAAAGTGCTCGACGAAATGACCTTCAAGCTGGTACCAGCTCAAATAGGTTCGAGGTTCTTGCTGCTGCTGGGGATCCAGAATTTGATGCTACAAGTTTAATGGATAATGTCATGTCCAAACAAGTAGTTCCAATGCCCAGCAATGAACGAGGAGGACAAGACAGTTTCGAGCCAGTTGAAAATTTGGGTGTTTGACGAAATGGTTCAAAGAATAATCTGGGGAATGAATTTATGAGTATCCAAGCTCATAGTTCTAATGCCCCTACACTACACTTCTCCAACCCCCAAGTCGAACAAATCATTAAGGATGCTAAAAAAGAAATGTTGTTGAATCCTACCATGGTTAAACTACCATTGGTCACCTTAAACACTTCCGTTTTTTACGTCCCTTCACAATAAGTGGAGTCATCTAGGGAGTTTGAGGTTAAATCTGGGCAGCATATTCTGTCAACTGGGAACAACAATGAGGTTATTCAAGCAAAGGTGAGGGAAATGGCTATTAACTCGAAGTTGTGGCGTGACCAACGTGGGGAGGATGATGAAGAGGATTGGGGTGATGGGTTTGCAGGATACTCTTCTGAAGAAGGTGAGCAGGAAGTCGATCTGGAGAGTGCAGGTGAGGAGATTGATCCTCCAGTAAAAGCCAAAACATCATGGAGCAACTTCATCCAGTCCCACGACTAAATTGAACCTTCATGCTCCTGCATTTATTCCCAGAAATTCTCCATTTGCTGTCAATCTAAATGCAACATCTGGAAGGTTGGTTCGAGCTGCAGAATCTAAGCAGAACACTCCAGGTGGTACTAATATGCAGCAGCAACAAAGCAGCAGTAATCCAAAGACGGGACAGCAGTAAATTGTTACAACCACTCCAGTCATCTCCTTAGAGGATAGGAAGCTTTTGGATGCAATGGTAAGTTCCAATCCATTAAGATCCTTAATTCCAACTGTTGGTGGTACTGGACGAAGAAGTAAAAGTAGAAACGAAATGAAAATCATAGAACAATAACAAAGCAAGGCAATTGTGGCTAATTCTCAGGAAAGAAACACTTTGGTGACACAAGGTCTAGATCAAGACATGCCAAATCCGGTGATTGTGGGTAGAGATACATATGAGTTAGGTGAGGAAGATGATATAATAAACCAATGCCGGGCAGAGGCAACAAGAAAATGTGACTTATCACCTATGCATAGCAGAAAAAGTAAGAAGTCAAGAACTAGAGATAAAAGTTGGGACGGCAGGGTGAATGAAGATGCAAATGTAAGGAGACTTCCAATGAGAGTAGCCAAAAAACAGGTTAACCAAACTACGTCCACACAGTCCAATCGTTCAAAGAAGAAAGCATGAAATTTTTAAGCCATCCTGAAATGGGTTGAGGAGGAAGACAAGAGTCTACAAGTTGAAGATTTCACAAGATTAGAGAAGAAAGACCATCACTGTTATTACTACATCTTTATATTCTAGCATCACATTAGTATAGTTCTATGTAATATCATCACAGAGTATGTTATAAACTCTGTGATGATCATAGAATATTTAGTTTTAGCTAGTTCTTTCTTTTTACATGCTTGCTAGTAGGTGAGGCTTATTATTTGCCTCAATAGGATTAGTAAGGTATGGTTTAGGCCAGTTTGTGTTGCTCTTGTCCTATGCCTTTGAAAAAATATCCAAATGGCTGTGAGATTATATGCCCTCGTGAGACTTTGCCGGCAGCTATACCATGATTCCTCTACATGAGGCTTCCATAAGGGTAATGTGAGGCGCAGAGGAGTGATTATATAGCCAAGGCATAGAGACAACACTACTGGTCTATTGTCCCCCTTATTTGTACTCTTCCTATGTGGTTCTTTTCCTTTTATAGTATTAATAAAACTAGCCCTAGGCCCCTGCCTAGTGGATTACTTAAAAAAAGTCTATCAAACTTTGCACGCACGTCAAATTCAACACTACAGAGCTACTCCAACTTCCGGAATTCCACTCTGACCCTCGGATCAAAATATCACTATTGAACCGGAAACTTCAAGAAGTTCAACTTTCGGAATTTGAAGCCTAAATTAGGTACGAACCTCCAAAACATAATTCGAACACGCTCCTAAAATCGAATTCACCCAACGGAGCAAACGAAACCATCAAAATTCTTTTACGAGGCCATCTTCACGCTGTTCCGACTATGGTTAAATTTCTAAAACATAAGCTCTCATATAGGGACTAAGTGTCTGAAAACACTCCGGAACTCAAAACCAAACATCACGACAAATCAAAATAGCAGAAACAAATACGGGGAATGCAGTTAATAGGGGATCGGGGCATTAATTCTTAAAACGAACGGCCGGTTCACCACATCCTCCTATTCTTAAAAATTTGTTCGTCCTCAAATGAGCATAGAGACATACCTGAAGTAGTGAAAATATGAGGGTAACAGCTGTGCATATCCTACTCGATCTCCCAGGTCGCCTTCTCGACCGGCTGACCCCGCCACTGAACCTTCACTGATGGAATGTTCTTTGACCTCAGATTTCGGACCTGCCTGTCCAATATTGCCACTAGCTCCTTAACATAGGATAGATCCTTGTCCAACTAGACTGAACTAAAATCCAACACATACGACAGATCACTGTGATACCTCTTGAACATCGAAACATGAAATACCGGATGAACTCCTGCCAAGATGGGAGGTAGGGCAAGCTCATAAGCAACCTCCCCAACACGCCTCAATAGCTCAAAAGGGCCAATACACCTCGAACTCAACTTCCCTTTCTTCCCAAATCTCATAACGCCCTTCATAGGCGAAACCCGAAGCAGAACCCGCTCTCCAACAATATAGGAAACATCACGAACCTTCCGGTCTGCGTAAGTCTTCTGTCTGGATTGGGCCGTACTGAGTCTATCCTGGATCACCTTAATCTTCTCCATAGCATCCTGAACTAAGTCTGTGACCAGTAATCTAGCCTTTCCCGGCTCAAACAAACCCACCGCGGATCTACACCGCCTACCATATAAAGCCTCATACGGTGCCATATGA
Organism: Nicotiana attenuata; assembly: GCF_001879085.1. Taxonomy (NCBI): domain Eukaryota; kingdom Viridiplantae; phylum Streptophyta; class Magnoliopsida; order Solanales; family Solanaceae; genus Nicotiana; species Nicotiana attenuata. The sequence goes on along the minus strand of NW_017673887.1, from coordinate 77,494 downwards.
ATGCTACACTGATAATTGTTGTTGTATGCAAACTCCGCCAATGGCAAGAACTGATCCCAAAACCCTCAAAACTCAATCACACATGCACAGAGCATATCCTCCAGAATCTGAATAGTGCACTCGGACTGTCCATCCGTCTGAGGGTGAAATGCTGTACTCAACTCCATCCGAGTACCCAACTCATGCTGAATGGCCCTCCAGAACCGTGATGTGAACTGTGTACCTCTATTTGAAATGATGGAAACTAGAATACCATGTAGACGGACAATCTCCCAGATATAAATCTCCACCAGACGCTCTGAATAATAGTTAGTACACACAGGAATGAAATGCACAGACTTGGTCAGCCGATCCACAAGCACCCAAATGGAATCGAACATCCTCAAAGTCCGTGGGACCCTAACTACAAAGTCCATGGTGGTCCGCTCCCACTTCCACTCCGGAATCTCTATCTGCTGAAGCAACCCACCCGGTCTGTAGTGATGATACTTCACCTGCTAACAATTGAGGCACTGTGTTACAAACCCAACTATATCTTTCTTCATCCGCCTCCACCAATAGTGCTGCCTCAAATCATGGTACATCATCGCGGCACCCGGATGAATGGAATACCGCAAACTATGTGCCTCCTCTAAAATCAACTCCCGAAGCCCATCAACATTAGTTACACAAATTTGACCCTGCATCCTCAATACCCTGTCATTACCAATAGTCACATCTCTGGCATCTCCCTGCAAAACCTTGTCCTTGAGGACAAGTAAATGAGGGTTATCAAACTGCCCCTCCCGGATACGATCAAACAAGGAAGACCGGGAGACCACGCAAGCTAGAACCCGACTGGGCTCCGAAAGATCCAATCTCACAAACTGACTGGCTAAGGCCTGAACATCCATCACCACGGGCCTCTTTGCTGCTGGTAAATAAGACAAACTCTCTGCCCGACGGCACAAAGCATCTGCCACCATATTGGCCTTGCGCAGGTGATACAAAATAGTGATATCATCGTCCTTCAGCAGCTCTAGCCATCCCCTCTTATGCAAATTAAGATCCTTTTGCTTGAACAGATGCTGCAAACTCTGGTGATCAGTATAAATCTCGCAAGGCACACCATACAAATAACGATGCTAGATCTTCAAGGCGTGAATAATAACAGCTAACTCAACTGTCTGGACGCGTAGGCAATCACCCTACCGTCCTGCATCAATCCCAAGGCCAATCCTCGAGGCATCACAATAGACAATATAAGACCTCGAACCTGTAGGCAATATCAAAACTGGGGCTGTAGTGAAAGCTCACCTCACACTCTTCCGTCCACTGGAACGGAGCACCCTTTTGGGTCAGTCTGGTCATAGGTGCTGCAATAGATGAAAACCCCTCAACAAATCGACGGTAATAATCCGCCAAGCCAAGAAAACTGCGAATCTCTGTCGCTGAGAATGGTATGGGCCAACTCTGCACTGCTTCCACTTTCTTCGGATCCACCTTTATCCCCTCCCTAAAAACCACGTACCCAAGAATGCCACAAAATCCAACCAAAACTCAGATTTCGAGAACTTAACATATAACGTCTTTTCTCTCAAAGTCTGAATCACTGTCCTCAGGTGCTGCTCATGATCTTCCCAACTCCGGGAATACATAAGAATATCATCAATAAAGACAATGACGAATGAGTCAAGATATGGCCGGAAACACTGTGCATGAAATGTATAAAGGCTGCTGGGGCATTGGTTAGCCCAAATGACATAACAAGGAAATCATAATGAACGTACCGAGTCCTGAAAGCAGTTTTCGGGATAGCTGGCTCCCAAAATCTTCAACTAATGGTACCCTGAACACAAGTCAATTTTAGAAAACACTCGTGCACCCTATAGATGGTCAAACAAATCATCAATACGAGGCAAAGGATAATGGTTCTTCACTGTAACTTTGTTCAATTGGCGATAATCAGTGCACATACACATAGAACCATCCTTCTTCTTTACAAACAAGACAAGAGCACCCCACGGTGATTCACTGGGCCTAATAAAACCCTTATCAAGCAATTCCTGTAACTGTTCCTTCAACTCCTTCAACTCAGGAGGAGCCATACGATACGGAGGAATAGAAATGGGCTGAGTGCCCGGCAACATATCAATGCCAATATCAATATCTAGGGCGGCATGCCCGGAAGGTCAGCGGGAAACACATCTGAAAAATCCTGTACTATTGGGACTGAATCAACGGAAGGGGTATCAATACTGACATCTCTCGCATAAGCTAAATACGCATCACACCCCTTCTCAACCATTCGCTAAGCCTTAAGGAAAGAAATAACTCTACTAGGAGTGTGATCTATAACAACCCTCCACTCAACTTGCGGTACACCCGGCATAGCCAGCATCATAGTTTTGGCGTGACAATCAAGAATATCATAATGGGGCGACAACCAGTCCATGCCCAAGATAATATCAAAATCAACCATGCTGAGCAACAATAAACCGACTCTGGTCTCAAAACCACTAAGAGCAACCACACATGACCGATAGAAGCGGTCCACAATAAGAGAATCTCCCATAGGAGTAGAAACATAAACAGGGGAACTCAAAGAATCCCGAGATACACCCAAATGCGGAGAAAAATAAGAAGACACATAAGAATATGTGGATCCTGGATCGAATAGAACCGATGCATCCCTGTGACAAACTAGGACAATACTTGTGATGACAGAATCGGAGGCAACAGCCTCAGTACGGGCAGGAAGGGCATAGTATCTGGCTTGGCCTCCTCCTCTAGGGCGACCTCTACCTCCCCGACCTCCACTTCTAGCTAGCTGAGCTGGTGTGGTAGCAACTGGTGCTGTGATCATAGCCTGAGAACTCTGCGGAGCGCGATGTGGCTGTGAAGTCTATGGGGGCGCACCCCTCCCAAGTCTAGGGCAATCCCTCACCACATGGCGTGTGTCACCAAACTCAAAACAATCTCTGAGAAGACGTGGTGGCTGTGACTAGCTCGGGCCAGGTCTGTTGGACTGACTTCTGAAAGCACCCCGTGTAAGAGGCGCACTAGATACTGGAGGTGCATAATAAGGCTCCTAGGGCCTAGGAGGAACTGAAATACCACTGGCTGTTGGAAGAGCTGAATGAGCAGGGCAACTCATATAACCCTTACCATGATGACCTGCAGCTGGGGCACGGGCACCAGAATAATGGCCCGACTCACCAGACCTCTTGGCCTCCCTCTTCTCTCTCTCCCTAGCATGCATACCCTCAATCCTCCTAGCAATACCCACCACCTGCTAATAAGAAATATCCATCTCCAACTCACGAGCCATGTTAGACCTGATACTGAGAATAAGCCCCTCAATAAACCGGCGAACCCTCTCGCGAACAGTAGAAACAAAGGCTGGTGCATGTCTAGCCAAACTAGTGTAACAGACAGCATACTTTGAGACAGTCATAGCACCCTGGCGCAAATGCTCAAACTCTACGCGCCATGCGTTCGTGAGTCTCTCAGAAACATATCTAAAAACTGAGTCCAAGTCAGGGAAGCTGCCTCATCCGGACTGTCTAACTCATAAGTACGCCACCACTCATAGGCAACCCCTTGAAGCTGGAAGGTAGTGAAGAAAATCCCGCTCGATCCTGAAATACCCATGGTATGGAGAATACAGTGGCACTCATCTAGAAACCCAGAGCATCCACTGATGCTAGACCACTGAATACATGAGGCTTATACTTTTTGAACCTCTCAAGCCTCCGCTGCTCATCCTCGAAAGCCGCTTCCCTATCCTCGGGCTGATCTAGAACTATGGGCTATACCGGAATAATCTTTAGGACCTGATCAACATGAACTCACTGCTAAGGAGTGCGGGCGACGGGAGTCTGTGCTCCTCCTGCGGCCTGGAATGTAGCTACAGCAAGGGGTAGCAACCCTGCGTGAGCCAAAGTGGTGTACATGCTTATGAACTGCGCCGGAGTCTCCTGAAGTGCTGGCGTGGTAGTAGTAGTAGGCGTATCAGGTGCCTGGACTCCGACTGGCACTACTGGTGGCTCTTTGGTGGCAGCCTGCGCGGGTGTTCTGGCTGTACCGAGTGTGCGTCCTCGGCCTCTACCCCGGCCCCGACCTCTGACGGCTGTAGTAGGGGGTGCAGGTGCGTGATCATCTCAGGTAGCACGTGTCCTCACCATATATGAGACAATAGAAGACAAAAGTTTAGAATTGTGATATAAAAATCTCACACGACCAGAATCAAATGAAGTGGAATTTTCCTAACAGTTACATAGCCTCTCGTATATAAGTACAAGTATCTCCGTACCGATCAGCGAGACTCTAATAAACTGACTCCTGTGAACCTAGAGCTCCAATACCAACTTGTCACGGCCCCGGTTTGCCCTCCGTGAACCATCACGGTGGCACCTAGGCTCTACGACTAGGTAAGCCTAACAATGCGGAAAATAAGCAAAATTATGGAAGAAAATAATTAAAAACTGAAATAGTGAAATAAAAAAGTGTTTAAAATGCCGCTCGGGATACACAATATCAACTCTCGAAACTAATAACATTTCCCAAAACACGGAATCTCATGAACACAAGCTTTTGAATGTTTACAAGTATCTAACTCCATAATATCTAACAAAGAAAATGAAATACAAAAGGGCTAATACGTAAAGGGAGAGTAGGAAGGGACTCTACGGTTTGCAGTCGCGGCATATATGCCTCGGATTCTCTACAAGTGCCACGTCTAACACGTGATAATTCTGAGTGGAGGTACCTGGATCTGCACATGAAAAACATGCGCAGAAAGGGCATGAGTACACCACAACAGTACTTAGTAAGTGCCAAGCGTAACCTCGATCGGGTAGTGACGAAGAAGGTCAGGGCCCTACTGAGACTAAATGAAATATAAGGTATAACAGTATGAGATAAAACAGTACAGTTGAAAGCTAACAATAAGAATTAATACAGGTTAAGGATAACAACAACTAAAAAAGAGACAAAAATGATCACAAGGAATACCACTCTTCACAAAGATAATAACCGGGGATCTCTCAGTATCCCGGGGATCTCTAAGTATCCTCAATATATTCCAGGGATCTCTTGGTATCCTGAGGATCTCTTGGTATCCTCAATATACGTGCAGGGGATCTCTCAGTATCCTGCACTTTAGTTCAAATAAAATACATACAGGGGATCTCCCGGGATGCCGTCCCACAGTCCCAAAGTAAAACACACAGCAATAACACAAAGAATATTTAATTAAACTCAACTTCATGCTAAGATAAATAGGTAATTCTAACCTAGCATGCTTCACATAATACAAATAAGGCAATTTAAGCAAATAGAGCAATTAAGTCAATTAGACATGCTTATTAAAGCTAACAGCAGGTTTAAATTCCTAGTAGTGTAAGTAGGAAAGGAAACACACAATTAAAGCTACTTTAGTGAAAACAGGATTTTCAACAATAAGCACAAGTACGCACTCGTCACCTCACGTACAATGCATTTCAATTATCACAATACCAATCCTAAGGGGAATGTCCCCCACACAAGGTTAGGCAAGCCACTTACCTCGAACCAGCTCAAAATCAACCCGAACCCACGCTCTTGCCATGAGTACTCGACTCCAAATGGCCAGAATCAATTCAATTCAATTGCATAATGTAAATAACACTTCAAGTAACTGACTCTACAAATAAATTCTAAGCTAATACGCGAAATTTGGTGAAATGACCAAAATGCCCCTCGGGCCCACGTCTCGGAATCTGGTATAATTTTTATTTTCTTAATCCTCATACTCCAACGAGTTCATGCATACAAAAATTATCCAAATCCAATAACAAATTGCCAATCAAAATTCGAATTCTAGGTCTAAGAACTTTCTTCCAATTTTTCCACATTTTTCATCTCCAATCCGAAATTAAATGATAAAACTAACAATAGGTTAATGTAATACAACTAGAAAGGGGTAAGGAATAGTTACTCTATGATCTTCTCTTCAAAAAACCCCACATAATCGCCCTACCTCGAGCTCCAAATTTGAATTTTCTATGTTTTGAAATAAACCCTCGATTTTGCCCCTTTTATGACCAGTGGAACCGCATATGCTGTCCTGGGACCACACCTGCGGTCCCGCTTCTGCGAAGACCCGGTCGCATCTGTGACATTTCATTAAAGAGGGACATCCGCACCTACGACTGCCTTACCGCAGATGCGGTGCCGCTTCGGCGGTGCCCTGAGCGCATCTGCGGTCAACTGCCTTTCTGCCTCAAACTGCTTCTGCGGTCTCGCACCTGCGGTCCCCAAGTCGCAGATGCGGTTATGACAACAGACTTGTATCTTCAACTGCAACTCTCAACTCCAATCCTCTCCGTCAAATATCCGAAATCATCCCGAGGCCCCTGGGACCTCATCCAAAAGCACGAACAAGTCATATACCACTATCCAAACTTATACAAATCTTCCAAACACCTCGAACAACATCGAATCAGCTAATTCGCATCGGATTCAAAAATTCTATCAAACCTTGTCCGAAGGACCTGAAACTTTGCACACACGTCACGTTCAATACTACGGATCTACTCCAACTTCAAGAATTCTATTTCGACCCTAGGATGAAAATCTCCCTATCAAACCAGAAACTTCAAAAAGTTCAACTTTCGGCATTTAAGCCTAAATTAGCTACGGACCTCCGAAACATAATCCGAACACGCTCCTAAACCCGAAATCACCCAATGGAGTTAACGAAACTATTAGAATTCCTTTTCGAGGCCGACTTGACACTTTTCCGGCTATGGTCAGATTTCTAAAACTTAAGCTCTCATTTAGGGACTAAGTATCCCAAAGCTCTCCGGAACTCAAACCAAACATCCCGACGAATCGAAATAGCAGAAACAAATGTGGGGAATGCAATTAATAGAGGATCAGGGCGTTAATTCGTAAAATGACCGGTCGGGTCGTCACAGAATTGAATCGTTAATTCTCTTCTTGCACTGTATCAACAGTAAGTTCCATATTTATGTGTGAAACTTTAAAATTAATTCAAATGCACTGGTTGTTGTCGAATCAATTGCTTGACGAGTATAAATTGGACTGGGCCTATGTATTGGCTCAAGGAGTTTTGAGTTGAGTTGATATAAACCTTTACTCAAGTGTTTGATGAATTACTCAAAAGAGTTTATATTTACTTAATTGGATCGAGTGAGTACCTATTAACTTAGAATTGTTCTTGCAAAAGTTTAGATGATTTATTATGACATGTGTGCATAAATTTTATGATTTTTGTGTTATTCTTATATGCCATTTTCACGTTGAAAATTTATGAAGAAACAAGAATCTTTAGAAATACTTTTGAATGTTTATTTCATTCTTATGCCATGCTTTACAATTATTGATACCAGTATGATTATGTATATGATGTCCCAAAAACAAAAATTTAGACTTGAAAAGTCACAAGAAAAAGTTTTGGAAAGTAAAGACTTTTGGGAGTATCCTTTATTCTCAGAAGGGGTCATCGTCCAAGCCGAGGGTCCTGACCAAGGCGTTGACTTCCTGAAACTACTTGTGCACAAAGTAGGGAGCAAACGAGCTGAGGGTCTCATTGCTGAGAATTTACTTAGCCATGCTAAGGTATGATGCATGAGCACTGAGAACCATGAAGCGAGTGGCACCTCGTTGATTGGGCCTATTCGATCAGGTTGGGATTGAACCCGTGACAATCACACGGTGACTAAAACAGAAATAGGTCAGGATAGCTGGAACTCCCAAAGTATAAAGAGAAGTCTTTTTTTATATAAGAAAAAAAATGAAAAGAATTTCTTTTAGAATATTCATAAACTGCTATTATGCAATTATTTTAGAATTGTTCTTATAAGTTTTTTGTTTTACATGCATTTAGAATCTTTGCTCGTAATGTATATGTTATTAAAGATTCATCCCCTGTCGTTGAGACTTACTAAGTACAATGGATGGTACTGCCATTCTCTTTTGGGAATCTACGTTGGTTTGCGGTACAACGTAGGAATCGGTTTTGCAGGCGCGCAGGTTACGGGTTAGGACTTCCCTCACTTCCAGTGCTATTAGTCTGCTCCGCTTTTGTTCGTGGAGTATTCCTATATACGGTGAAATCGGAGGGTCCAATTCCGCATCATCGAGGCAACTCAAGGGATCTTCTAAAAGGCTTGATGCAACACGACTACGGTCGAAGTTTTCCTCCTTCAAGGTTCGTCCACGCTCGACCTTGGGACAATGTCGATCGCGGCTATGGTAAAAGTGGGGGAGTTCCCAAGGCACACAAATAGGACTGACAAAGTATAGTGGACAACTCTAAACCCGGATCAGGGCGTCATCTAGCGGTCCCATATCCATATCTTTGTAATTAACGTATTTTGTACTACGTTGGGATTACCCTCCTATATAAAAGGGATCCTTGTCATTTTGTAAACATCTGTTGCTCCATACTAAATACACAAGAACATTCTCTCTGCTCTCTAACACATGCTCTTGATATTATTGCTTCCATTTATTATCTTCATTTTTGTTCATCATTTTGCTTATCATTGCCCATAAATAGCCTTCGTTTATTTTATTATAACTGTTAGTCATTCCTTGACTACCTTCGATAGCTAAGCTGAAAATCCACTCGAAAACTCCCAGCACTGTTGCATCGGAGACGGCTCCCCCAGCCGAGCAGTTACCGGAGAGATAGAGCAACAACGGGTTCGCAGCCAATCCCACAATCGTAAAGATGCTCGAGGACCTCACGAGGAGGATTGAATCGGGTGAGAATAAGATAGAGGCCAACAACAATAAGGTCGAGACCTATAATTGCAGGGTTAATAAGATTCCAGGAGCACCCCCGTTCCTGAAAGGTGTGGATTCAAAGAAATTCGTGCAAAAGTTGTTCCCGCAGGAGGCGGCTCTGGAGCCCATTCGAAAGAAGTTCTGAATGCCCGACTTTCCAAACTATAGTGGAACGTCGGACCCCAACGAGCACTTCACTGCCTACACTTGTGCAGGAAAGGGCAACAACCTACGGGACGACGAGATCGAGTCTGTCTTGGTGAAAAAATTCGAGGAAACGCTCTCTAAAGAAGCAATGATATGGTGTCACAACCTGGCCCCAAACTCGATAGATTCATTTTCCATGTTGGCGGATTCTTTCATTAGGGCACATACAGGTGCCATCAAAGTATAAACAAGGAAATCCGACGTCTTCAAGATTAAGCAGAGGGATAATGAGATGCTGCGAGAGTCCATAAACCGCTTTCAGATGGAACGAATGGAACTACCACCAGTCTCCGACGACTGTGCGGTACAACACTCAAGGTCAAAATGAACGAAGCTCGGTGGTTCCAAAACAGCTGAAGCAGAACCTAGTCGAGTACCCGGTCGTGACTTGGTCGGATGTTCGTAACCGATACCAGTCGAAAATCAGGGTCGAGGACGACCAGCTAGGGGCCCCTCGAGCTCATTATACCCAAGCAGGCTCCTGGTAAATGATCAAAAACCAAACAAAGAAAGGTACCAGCCGTACACCTAAAATAGGAAAAACGCTCCAAGGCGCAACATACCCCGCAACGATCGAAGGATGGACCGGGGACAGAATCCTCGGGGATTTGTCAACAGAGCCAGATTTGATAGGCATATAGGGCCAACGGAGGCACCTCGCTTGTCAGAATACAACTTCAACATCGATGTATCAGACATCGTTTTCGCCATCAGCAAAATCAGAGATGCCAAGTGGCCCAGGCCTGTGCAATCGGATCCTTCGCAAAGGAGTCATAACATAATGTGTGAATTTCACAACACACATGGCCACAAGACCGAGGATTGCCACCAACTTCGAGAAGAAATAGCCAGGTTACTCAATAAAGGTCATCTCCAAGAATTCCTAAGCGATCGGGTCAAAAACTAGATCCGTGAAAGAGAGATGGCCAACAAGAACAAAACGAATGAGCCGCAACATGCCATTGACATGATCTTGGGAGGCGTCGGTGCTCCATAGGAACCTCTGATGAGAAGGACAAAAATATCCATCACCCGAGAAAAGCGAACCCTGGTTACGTACCCGAGGATGCCCTTACATTCACCGACGAGGACATCGAGACCTCGTCTCAGCCTCACAACGATGCACTGGTAATCTCTTTCCTTGTAAATACATTTCAAATCACACGTGTGCTTGTGGATCCAGGTAGCTCGACAAACATTATCAGGTCAAGGGTGGTAAGCAGCTCGGACTGCTCGACCAAATCATACCCGCCTCACAAGTCCTCAACGGATTCAACATGGCGAGCAACAACGAAAGGCGAAATCACCCTCCTAGTCAATGTGGCAAACATAACTCAAAACACAAAATTCCATGTCATCGAGGGAGAGATGAGATAACACTCCTTGCTTGGAAGGCCATGGATACACTGTATGAGAATAGTACCGTCCACCCTCCATCAAATGATGAAATTCCCGACAAAAGATGTGATTAAGACGGTCTACGGGGAGCAGCATGCGGCGAGGGAAATGTTCGCGGTACATGGCATGTCCCCGACACAAGCACCTTCGCCTTGAAAGGAACCAAAGTATAATCAAACTACATCTTCGGTTAAGCCGAATTGAACGAATCAGAGGACCGTACCGCATCCTCATCACAAGCGACTAGAACATATCGGACCTTAAAACATTGCCAGCACATTTTGCGCCGAGGCATGGCCATCTCCCTTTATATTTTAGTATATACTCAATTATGTCCTTTATGCAGGCATCCGACCGAGGCAATCGAAATGCTAAAACCATGCTCAAAGACCTTAAGGTTTTAAAGCATCCGTGCACTCTTTTCCTTCGACCGGGTCTTTTATCCCAAAAAGGGTTTTACCGGCAAGGTTTTTAACGAGGCAACACCCACATGCTACCGAAGGAAGACTCAACAAGTATTCAAGGCTTATTTTGCAACCAACCCCGAATAGTGGTGGGCATCCCCTTCCGAAAAACAATCCGTTCGGAAAACCCAAGGAACGCCAAATGGGGTCGCTATAAGAAAACAATGTACCGGGCCAATGGTCTAACGAATCGTGCCCGTATAGCCGGGCCCCCGACGGCGAAAACATGCATACTTGTACCAAGTAATCAAAGAATATCTTTTATTAAAGCATCTCACGTTCCAAAAGAAACTCGGCATTTTTGCAAAAATGACTCTTCTAACAAAAACGCCCCGAGTACTCGGGGACTGGCGTAACCAATTCAACACCTGAGTGATCCCCAAATCGAAACTCCAAACTTATAAGCACTCAACGAGGCAAAATCACGAAGCATCTTCTAAGCCGAAAGTGTCCCGAACACTTGGGGACTGGCGTCAAAACCTCAAAAACGCACGAGTAACGGCTCCCGAGCCAGGATACCCTCGATGACTCGGGGACAGACGCCAATCACCATTCATTAAAAACTTGAGGCCATAGGACCCCAAGCGGGCGGTCTCGGTCTCGTAAGACCTACATAAGGCAACAACAGTATCTGTAAGACCTCAAGCACGGCATGAACTATACTTGTACCAAGCATCTAAAAAAATGTAAGACCTCAAAGGCATAAAAATCTTGTAAGACCTTGCTAAAGGCATAAACCCGATCTCAAAGTTTATGCTATATATCGAACTTGTATGACCCTTAAAAGGCATACCTCGACATAGACACCTAAACTACTTCACTCAGGATCAAAAATGGCTCCAGCCAAGCACAAATGACTACGGTTCTAAGGCTGTACTAGCAAAACTAACACGACTCGGGGACAGAGACCGTCGCTACAAAATCACAGGCTTTCAATTACTTCGAATCTACTTCGAAAAGAACCGGTTAAACAGGCTATCCTCGACATAGGTAAAAAGAGCTTCGGCCATGTTAGCTCCAACTCATAGGCTTTGAGATACTCTGCCTCCGAGCCAAACCTCCCGAGGTGCTTGATCATCGCCACATAACAACTTGTAATCGAGGTTTTTGTCGAACCGTCGAAGAGTCTGGCAAAAATTATTTCAATGAAGTCCTTAACGAGGGAAAACCAAAGCCTATAAAAGGTCGCATCGACCCAGCACGTAAGAGCTATTGTTGCCAGACCGCATAAAAAGTTGCTTCGACCCAAGGCGTAAGAGCCATTGTCGCTAGATCACACAAATCAAAAACTTGAGGGTCGAATGAGCTCGAGTCGTAGCCCGATTCAGAGTTTGAACCCAAAACAGTTAGCTAGAATGCCTAAGAGCAAAAGCGTAAAAGGCATTGTCGCCAACCCATGTAAAAGGTCGTATCCACCCAACGTGTAAGAACCTAAGGGCCAGCTTTGAATTCAAAACTTCAGGGTCGAATGAGCTCGAGTCAGAACCCGACTCGGAGACCGAACCCAAAATAGTTAACTAAATTTGACCAAGACCAAAAGCGTAAGAGCCGTTGTCGCCAGCTTATACCAATAGGTCGCATCGACCAAGTGCGTAAGAGCCCACGGACCAGCCTAATAAGCCCCATGGCCATACCATGAATCTATGGATTCCTCTCAGCTCAAAGATCAGTTCACCTAAGTAAAATCAAGGCAAAAATAAATGTAGGAAAGACAAAACCGCGAAGTTTCTTCTTTTTACATATATACAAGAAAACACAGGCTCCATCTACAAATGCTTTTTATACTGAATCAAAAGAAAAATTTACGTCCCCCCAGGGGGGCTATGGCCCATCGGCGTAGTTTTTTCTATCGTCGGTGCCGGATAGAAGTAATTGAGCATCACCTCGTCCGCCCTTGCTCTCACCATCTCTTCCGAGAGGACAAATCCCCGAGCAAGGACCTCCTCGAGAACTATCCTCCGAGACATACAACGAGCATATTCCTTGATCCCGTCTTCATGGTCGAGGGCCTTTTTCAGCTCAGCTCGAGCATCGGCAGTGTCCTTCAAACAGACTGCCACTTTCTGGTAGGCCTTAGTTCGGCTCATTGCTGCTTCAGCCTGGGCGTCCACAACCTCGGACATTATCTTGAAAAGCTCAAACTCGAGCTTCGCAATCATATATGTTCCAGCCGAGCTATGATCACGAGCTAAGTGAAGTTGAACCTCAAGGGCAGAAACATTGTCCAGAGCACCCTTCTCCGCCGGAGACTGAGCGTCCGCCGGATCCTTTAGCTCATCATACTCACGCTTGGCTTGGCCAACTTTGTTCCGGAGGCGCTCCAGGTCCTCCGTTTTCTTCTCCAACTAAAATAAACAAAACATTAGCCTCAGGAGCTAGAAGAAAGAACACATGCTCGATCGGAACAAAAAACTACCTGCCCCTTCAGATAGTTCTCATAATTCGAGCTCCGACTCGCCTCATACTGTAAGTATGCCAGCTCGTTTTCCCTTTCTTTGCAAAGGTTCCTAAGCGACTTCTCCTCATTCAAAGCTTTCCAAAGCCGGTCCTCACGGCGAAGAAGTTCGGACTTAAGCTTATCAAAAGCCTGCAAAGGAAAACACGATAAGGAAGGGAGGGCACGAAACTCGAAAAACCTATGCCAATACTCACCGCATAGTGAAGCTGCTGGGCTTCCTCGAAGGTCGAGCACATATCTGCTAGGTTGGCTCCCTTGACTACAAAGATGTCGGCCCCGACCGATGCACGATTGCTCGGTACATATGACCCCAGGTTCCGGGCAACCCTCAAAATACCTCCGACGGAAAAAGGGGACGACAACGGAGGAGAAACCGCCTTTCCAAAGTCAAAGACCACGGGCGCAGTTGGCTCAGTCGATACTTCCACTCCGAGCCCCCTGTCCAGGTTTGCCTCGCTTTGAGCACCGTCACCATGCAAAGGTATCCCTTCCTTATTGCTATCCTTTTTACCTTAGAAGCTAGCAACCCTTCTCCTTCTCCAAAGGGACAGCGCCTCACCTCGGAAGGATCTCTGATGCCTACGTTAGCAAGATTAATACGCAGAAACAGAAATCGCCCATCCAAATGAAAAAAGGGAAAAGAACAAATCGCACAACACGTACCATGATGCTTCGCTCCCCATCTGCCCCCAGGCAAAGCTCGCCACTTACGCTCATTGCGGGTTGAGTGGGTCACCAACTTTAGGACCCAATCTGGCAGATCATGAAAGTCGCCCGGCGTCCACAGAGTCACTGCAAAAAGGGAGAGGGAGGCACATTTACGAAGCCTACCTTCGCCATAAACAAAGCCAAGAAGGAACAAAGTGTACCACTTACGTGTATAATTACATTCCTTGGGGATTGGCATAAACTCCACAGGGATAATGTCAACAGTCCGAACTCGGATGAATCGACCCATCCACTCCCAGTCTCCATCTTTTTCATCACCAACAACGAAGGGCGTGGCCGACCGACATCGCAGAGTAAGCAGGCCTCGATGGTGGAAAGGCCGGTACAGCCTGATAAGATGGCTGAGCGTGAACTCAAGCCCAGCCTTCTCCGCGAAGAACCTCATCATCAGTACTATCCGCCAAAATGACAGTTGAATCTATGCTAGGGTAACCCAATACTTTAGACATAAATCGAGCACAAACCTATCAAGGGGGCCCAGTGTGAAAGGATACGCGTACACGTTCAAAAATCCATCAGCACGATCTATAATGCCCTCATCCGGGGAAGGTATCTATAACGCTACCTTTTCTCACCATTCGATGTCTTTTCTCACTAACCTAAGGTGTTCTTCTCCTATCAATGAAGTAATCTTCAAGGTATGTTCTCGTTTGTCCTGAATACCGGAGGCGGAGCTCTCCACCTCTGCCAGACAGACCCCGGTGTAACAGTCATGGCTACGGTAAAATTAGAGAACTAAAGCAGGAATCGGTGCAAGTACATTGGTACTAAAATGATGAAAGGCTTAACGCAGGAAAAGAAGGGTAGCTACTTAGAATGATGGGATCTCCAGAAAAGCAAAAACAACCCTATATGGATTAAACGGCGACGATCTGCCTGCCCCAGAGGCCGATTAAAAACACTGACCGATATCACTTCGGGAAGCAGCGACGGCGGGATCACCTGGATGGCTTTGCACTCATATCGTGAATTAGGCAACGCCACGTGATGATTTAGGGCAGAAGATCCCCGTACCGCTGCAAATCCCTAGGTGATACCCGAACTCGAGGACCTCCATGAAAAAGAAGTTAGGCTCCAAGAATCCAACAGCATCGTCACAAGTCCTGGGGTGGTACCCAACCTCGAGGGCCTCCATTAAAAAGAAGTTAGGCTCCAAGAAGCCGACGGTGTCGTCGCAAGCCCCGGGGTGGTACCCGACCTCGAGGACCTCCAGTTAAAAGAACTTAGGCTCCAAGAACGCAACGGTATCGTTGCAAGTCCCAGGGTGGTACCCGACCTCGAGGACCTCGTATCAAAAGAACGTTATCGCTCCAAGNTTATTGCAGGGCCTAAAGACTAAGTCTCGATCTGAAGGTTCGAAGACCTAATCTCATTCAACTCGAAGTTAAGGTTTCGACGACCCGAGTCTAATTAGTCCAACCCGAGCTCGGTCCAGGGAACGGCAAAGAGTTCCGCGAGGAACCGTGTTAGTCAGTCAAAGGTTAGAAAAATGTACTTACACCTGGGCTCGATATCGGCACCAACCTGTAGAGTCATGCATTCAGAGTCTCCATAAGCGCAAATAAAAGGAAACATGGCAAACATCAAAGACAAAATTGGAGAAACATCTTTGTATTCATAAACACATGATTACAAAAGCCCTTGATAGGTCCTTACATATGAGTACAAAATCCCAAGAGGGGTCCTTACACAGAAACAAATAAGAAAAAGGGTACACATATAGTAAAAGACAAGAGCCTAATCTATTCTCGAGGTTCATCCATAGCGGCATCATCTTCGAGCACCCTCTTCTCGGGCATGCATCCTCGGCAGCAATATCTTCGACTGCCACCTCCTCTAGGGTCTCATCTCAGTCACCCAGAATAACAACTTCAATGGAGAAGATGAATAAGGGGAATGTGGTGGAGGAGGGAAAACTGAAGCGGGAGAGGCGTAAATGGGTGAAGAAATGGCTGGGTGAAAAATTTGGGTAGTCTGGATTTCACCAGTAAGCCATCCCTTGAGACGTTACCCGGTGAAGGATGCGGCGGTGAGTAGACAGCACCACCTCACTCCATAGAGAGCAAAAGTGTGAGGTGCCACACCGGGTAATCGGGGGAGGTGGGCAGCGGTGTAGAGTCCGAGAACCCCCCTAAGCAGCAGTGTAGATTCCAAACATTTCCTCGAACCAGGAGAAATTGGCCTCCTACTCCATCGTCCCAGGCCAACAACAACAACAAAAAAACGGTGTAATATCGCTCGACAAAAGAAAGTATAGGAAATAGGTCGTGGTATGGCCGATAGAAACACCGCCGTATAATCTTGAGGCCATAAGCCTCAAACATGGTGGCGACAATGGATAGGAATTGTGAGAAGAGATGGATTGATAGATATGGGAAAACACTTGGATGAAAGGTTGATCCCAGGAGGCTCCCATTCATAGGAAGGGTGGCAGCGAAACCAACGACGCCATTATTGTCTTTGAAAGACGTAATGGCAGGCACATTTAATGCACCCTTGGGAGCTGAACCGGCAGCAGCTTATAGCTTTGGAGAATGAGAAATCGGAATGCTTTGAATGATTCTGGAAAGATGAAGCGACGGGACGTTTTGTTTATCATAGAGGCTTGCGTCATCAGTTTGATATCATCATGGGGAGTTCGAAAAGCTAGTTATCAAGGTCGTTTCTTATCGTTCTACTCCTAAAAATGCAGGGACTATCTGTATACGGTGAAATCGGAGGGTCCAATTCCCCGTCAACGAGGCAACACACGGGATCTTCTTAAAGGCTCGAGGCTACATGACTACAGTTGAAGTTTTCTTCCTTCAAGGTTCGTCCACGCTCGACCTTGGGACAATGTCTATTGCGGATATGGTAAAGGTGGGGATTTCCCAAGGCACACGGCTAGGACTAACATTGTCTAGTGGACTACTCTAAACCAGGATCAGGGTGTCATCTAGCGGTCCCATCTCCATGTCTTTGTAATTAATGTATTTTGTACTACCTTGGGATTCCCCTCATATATAAAGTGGATCCTTGTCATTTTGTAAACATCTGTTGCTCCATACTAAATACAGAAGAACATTCTCTCTGCTCTCTAACACATGCTCTTGATATTATTGCTTTCATTTATTATCTTCATTATTGTTCATCACTTATTGCTTATCATTCGCCATAAAGAGCCTTCGTTTATTTTATTATAACTGTTAGTCATTCCTTGACTGCCTTCGATAGCTCCCAGCTAAGCATAGGAATCGACCTCGAGGCCTCTGAAATGACAAGCTCGAGGCCTCGATTGTTAGCTTATTGGTTTGGTTATTACCTTATTCCTAACTCTTATCTCGTTTCTAAGTCTCTCACATAGCATCAACTGCTAAACAACCAGCATAAAATTAGATCACGTATTTTTAGAGTCCCATAATCAAATTTAACTGTTATTACCATTTTCACGGTAAACAATTCCTTAGAGTCATCTTTACTTAGCTATTTCTTTTTTTACTTAGAGAACTGGCCAGGAAATCTCATGTCTTGAGCAATGCGTCAGTTTATCAGTAGAAGCTTCATAGACATTGTCGTTGGGTTAAGATTTCAGATGTTTTTTTGATAATTACAAAAGCAGTATTTTAAAGTGTTTTTTCTAATGGATAAAAGTTTTTTGGAGTTGGTTTCTTTTAGATATTAAAATTATTAAAAAGTATTTGGTTAAAAGTA